>NW_004797370.1:1431539-1458105 GCF_000002075.1 Aplysia californica
AACAAACACAAAAAAGAAGGAGGGGAGATAAGGATGATAGATGTGTGATAGGAAAGAAGGAGCAAACCGCACCAGAGCACCCGCCAACCACCCGCTTTGCTTTCAAACATCCAGCATAATTGGATCACAACATAAAAAACAAATAACATCCCATGACAGGTAATTACTTTGGACAAATAGATAATATTAACGATACAAATGATAGATAGATCGAATAATGGTAAACACGCTGGGTTTAGAGGTCAAACCGAAATATCTTATTGACCATTATGTATGCATCTGAACAAAAAGTATGACAGAGACAGCACTTTGCTTCAAGAAAATATAATGAAAGAAAAATACAAAGGTTTGTTGTCAGTTACCAAGCTTAATATCTGGCAGGAAACTAGTTGAAAATTCATGCTCTGAGGTTAAAAAGTTGTACAATAGTTCACTATTCTTCAGCTGGGGCTTGGTCAGCAATTTCTGAAAAGAATGGAGACAAAAGGACACTTTTTTAAAAAAGCAGTAACAAATCTGGACACAGAATGAGGCAAAATAAATGGAGACATGATTAAATTGTACCAGTAAAATTCAAGAAAAAACTTTAGAAATTCTGGAGAAAATAACGCTTAAACAATATTATGCTGGTATCACCTTCAGTCCTGAAAATATGGATAGTCACTTATTTGCCGAGTTGTAGCAACCCATTTGTTTGTTTTACCATGGCACTCAGTCTTCCTTGTCTGAGACATTGTCTTTTGTTTTATCCTTGTACAGCACACTGTCTTCCTTGCCCGATACACTTCATAGAATTTAACACTACAACAGTCCCAGAACCTCCCTTTCCACACTCCCCCCCCTCCAAATTTATTTTTTTAAATTAAAAAATCCAAAAACAAAAACAAAAATGAAAAAACAACATTTTAATAGGCCTTAAGGCAGCCCAAAGTCTGTCACTGCCTCTGGCTGGGACCTCAGAATAGAATATTTTTTCTTTTTCATTTTGATCAGTCAGGCCTACGACGGCCACCCGTCTAGGACAGCCACTTTTCTCATTGGCAAAGAGTGGCAGTGTTGGACAATTTTGACTGTAGTGATATAGTGAACCAAATGTTGTAAAAGAAGAATAGAAGCTAAGAAGGAATGAACCATACTTCTAAAAGGAGACAAATTACAGCTTTGAGAGGAGCAACAATATCAAAGTGATGTTCCATGGCTGAAATTATTCAATGTAAAAAAAAAAAAATAAAAAAAAAAGAAACTCCCATAATTTAGACCACACTGACTCTTTAATTACCTGTAAGTAGCTTTCCACATCCCCTTTCTTTGCTTCCATGAAATTCTGATTTTTTGTGCCAAAGGATTTCTTTGCTGGCAATTGACAATCGAGAGATTCTCCTGTTGGATGAACAAAATCACTTTCAAAGATAGAGACATTAAGTAAATTGATGCTTTACAAACCTCTCACTGACTTTCTAAAAAGATAACCATAATACATGTAATTGTCATGATAATAAAAGCAATAATTATAAAAATTATAATAACAATAATAATAATAATAATAATAATAATAATAATATAATAGCATTCATATGGCAAGTATCCCGATAATCATAATACATGCCATTGTAATAGTAATGATAGCAATAATTATAATAATTATAACAACAATAATAATAATACAATATCATTAATACGGCAAGTATCCCGATTGAAAAGATCAATGTGCTTTACAATTTATCTTTACCATGACAGACCCGTAGCATTAAAAATTATTCTTAGCTTTCTGGAAATTATCAGTGCATGTTGCCATTTTTCAGGCGTTCAAATGCTAAAATACTGTCAAGATCTGTGTGTTTGCTATGCATCTTCATCAACCTGAGTGAAAGATAACATTCTTTTTGTGAAGTGTCTTTCCCCAAGGACTCAGAGTCAGACCCAGACATTGTGACCTTATGGTTGCAAGTCTGGCGTCTGGCAAACTACATCTTTTCACCCTATCTGCCCCCCCCCCCTCCTCCCTCCCCTCACTTGGCTTCAAAAGGTTCAAAATCAAAGCCAAATTCTTTTTGTTATACCTCCCAGGAATGACAATAGAATTAACAACAGATTGATTTAAAATATCCTTTCAGGATTCTTAATAACAGACTGCAAAAACAACTCTACTGTTGAAAAGTAAGTTTCTAGTTTCTATTCACATATGGATATAATGAGCTGCAGCGATCTGCAGACTTCCAAAACAGTCAAAAAGCGAAAGAACAAAACAACACTTGATAAAACAGATCATTACCATGAAACTCTGAAAGCTTTTGCTCCAAGACATAGAACTCAGAATATCGTCTGTAAAAAAAAAAGAACAAAAAACATTAATATAATTTATGGAACAGTGCTATGAACTTGTATTTTAAAAAACACGCTATCTGAACTATGGTGATAACATACTCAGATGGCATTTCAGTAAAACATTCATATCATAAAAGACTGCCAAACACTATCAGTACATTAGAGAGTAGTTGTCATAGCCACAATACACAGAAGAATAACCATAAAGAACTCTTGCTTCTAGTAACATTGTGGATGTGCACAATCATCAGGGAAATGTTAAACTCTTGTTATAGTAAACATTTCACGGCACTTGCAACAAAATAAGGTTGTATAAGTGCTAAAGATTAGAGGTGTTACAAGAGAGTAACAACCACAAAAAAGAAAGAGGAGAAATCAGGATGATAAATGTCTGATAGAGGTTCGAAGAAGCAAACCCCACCAGAGCACCCGCCAACCACCCACATGTAAAAGTCAATTGGACAAAACTTTGTGCAGTTATATAAAGTACCAGATTATCAAGCCTCTGACTTAAAAATCACAACAGAACAAAGAAGATATTATGAATAAATGTCTAACTTGGGAAACTCATTTTTTCTTTCTTTCACCTGTGTTCTACAGGCACTGCAGTTAGGTGAATCAAAAGCCTTTTCCTTACATGACCATTGTCCCACTTACCTTGCAACAGTCCACTGTGATTTCACCTCATCCCCTGAGAAAAAAAATGGCAATGTTCACAAAATCGACAGAAAAATATTAACATGTGTTAAACCCCCCCCCCCAAAAAAAAACCAAACTTGTTTTCAGAAAGGTTTAAAATCGTCTAACAACTCCTTTTAATAAGAGCCGTGTTGCATATTGACCAGGAATGTGCTAAAGCCGACCAGACACAGAAACAAAATTAATAATACATTAGGGTTTAATCTTGAATAAGGAGATCCACAATGGTTTTACATCTGAAATGAGTTATGCCCTTCCCAGAAGAAGATACTGATTTAAAGCAACATAAATGGCAAGCACTGGCAATATGTAAGGTGCAACTTCGGTAACAAAATAATAATAAAAGTAACACAAATTTATAATAATAATGAAAATAAAAACTATAAACATAACGCTGATAAAATGATAATCATTATACCAGCCATCACCACCAACACTACCGCTTCTAGTGCTTAAAGAAGTGCATTTTTATTTCACTGGAAGAGAATTCAACACTCTTTATAGCACACATTACATGAACATACATATTTGTTCATAAATGGCAACATTTAGAAACCAACACATAATTTCCATCTCTCTCTTTCTCTCCCCCCCCTCCCCCCACACACACTATCTCACTCTCTCTCTCTCTCTCCTTTCTTCTCTCTCTTCCTGCCTAATTATGTAGATAGTAAAGCACAAAGAGCTAGCTGTTGAGCAGGAGTGTGCGCTGTACAAATACTATCTATTATCATCATCATTATTATTATCAACTACCTTCCCCCACATCCACTCGCCGCACATCCACGATAAACACAAAGTACTGTTTCCGAGGGTTCTCCAGGTCGGGTCTCGCCCCGATCCTGGGGATGGTCACACGCCAGGAACTCAGGTCGTTCATTGACCAGTCACCCTCTGACACTGGATCCTCCAGCTCTTCATCCAGTATCAAAGATGACTGAAATGGACACAAAAAAACCCATGGACAACTATTAGTATAGTTTAGTTTTAGTAAATTTTAAGCCACTTGCAACACAATAAGGTCATATGAGTGCCAAAGATTAGAAGGGTTACAAGAGAGTAATAAACACAATAAAAAGAATTCTGAGAAAGTATCTATCTTAACACTATTAATGTTTATATTACTGTTCATCTATATTATGCATGTGACTGTGAGCCTGTTTGTGAGTTCAAGCATAGGCCCCTACCATCATATTATTATGGCTATGTGCAGATATGTGTGGAAGAGAGGATGTGTGAGGGAAGAGTGTGTGTGTATATTGGCGTGCACATGTATGTGCATATGTGTGTGTGTGCATGTTTGTGTGTGTGTGTGTGTGTGTGTGTGTGTGTGTGTGTGTGTGTGTGTGTGTGCATATGTGTGTGTACATGTGTACTTGGCGGAACACCAAACCAATGTGGACAATAAAGAAGTACCTTATCTTATCTTATCTCTTAAAGAAAGAGGAGAGATAAGGATGACAGATATTTGAGAGGAAAGAAGGAGCAAAACATACCAGAACACCCGCCAACCACCCATAAGGACACTTCGAAAATGTTTGAAAAAACAAAGTTTTCATTAATAATTGTGTACCAAAAGAAGACACATATGAATTCTCAATAACTTCCTCGGCTGGCTTGATATTTCAGTTTTCCATGTCAGTCTCCTAGTTTAGTTTTAGTAAGAGTTCTAGAGCACTTGCAACACAATAAGGTCATAACAGTGTTGTAGATTAGAGGTGTTACAAGAGTGAAACAAACCCCCCAAAAAATGAAGGAGAAGAGATGAAGATGACAGACATTTGATAGAAAAGAAGACTCCTGGGAGTCACAGACTCATAGCTTGTTTAATGCTTACTTTACTTAATTTTACTTTTTCCTTCCTCTGGTATCCTTAGGATTGCAAGGGGAGGTGCAGGTTTCTGTCCTGTGCTACATGTGTAGCGTCTGTGATAGACATGTCATGTTGTTCCACCTTTTTAAACCCATCCGGCAAGGTCTTTCTTGTTATGTGCATACCACTATAATTCTACTTATAGTCCAACAACCCATTCCCAGCAAGGTGAAGAGAAGATTATATATATATAAGCCTTATCATACATTTGTGGACTGACAGGATAGACTTAGAGAAAGTATAATATCACACTCACATTCAAGGAATTCAGAGACATAGTATCAGGATCTGAATCAAAACTGGCAAGTTTTTCCTCTGAAATAAAAAAAAAACACTTTAAGGGTTCAATATATAAAGACTTGAATACTTTCATGTCAAAGGACACATAAAATTAAAAGAAACTATAGATAAATAAGCAATCTTAACATAAAATGAACTGAACAGTATACAGACCAAAAAGATCAGGAAAATAAAAGGAAAGCATGAAGTATAGACGGAACAATCATCAAATCAAACGCTAAAAGGACATCTGTGAGTAGTGATAAGTCCATGAATATATAAGACCATACAATCAGGAAAGTAATAAATGCTCAATAAATGAGAAATATAGAGGTCTGATCAGCCAGTAACATGTGCGGAGACCTCTAGTAGTAAAAGGCAATCATCATTAGCATGTTCATTTTTAAATTTGTTCATAGAATTGTTTATAAATTACCAGATGAACGGAAGACATCTTTCAGTTTGCTTCTAAACTGGGCAAGAGAAAAATCTTTTTTCTTTGGCTGCCTGAGAAGAAAAAGAAAACAAAAGTGTAAGTTGTAAGAAACAGATATTTTAGCAGCCGTCATTTTCAAATGACGAATCGTCCTTAACACTCCCCCCCCCCCACCCCAAAAAAAGAAGTCCAAAACAAAACCCCTTATTACAAAAATCTCTCACTTTACTCTAAAATCTCTCCTTTTGAATATCTCACACTTGAAAAAGCATTTTGATAAAACTTGTAAAATTGAGATCCCCACAATCAAACATGAGTCATGGTAAAATCTCCCTTTCCCCACAGTGCATGCTCACACAAAACACATACTCGAATAAGATAATTCCTATCAAAATAATAAAGTACAGCTGTAAACAATCTGCATCTTTAGCAAATCTTATTAAGAAATCATATAAATCCTCCAGAAAAAAACCCTTAAAAGAAGGATCTAAAATCTTCAGCATAGATTAGGAAATACATCATCACATCTGCATGGTAAAAAACAACCAAGAAACATTTAATGATTCAAAGAGGGGGTGGGGGTGGGGGGCTATGTCTAGCTTGACTCCAAAACACTTAAAAAGGCATCTACTAATAATCAAGTATCGGGTTGATATCTGGAAGAAACAGCATTAACACCCTCAGAAAGTGTGGAAACTAGAACCTTCGGAGGTTACCAAATATTAGGAAATGAGGCACCTATTAGAAATAAAATTTAGGCAGATATGCATCAGTACACTTCCATTAACCATGGACAGTAAAACCCGGTTAATGCCACCTCACACAAGTGAAACACCTGGGGTTATGATAAAGTATTGGTGTGAATAAAAAAAGAAATATATTTACAACTCCCGCATCAATTTTAATTAAATGAGCTGTCAGCAAAATCTGTTGGGACACTTCTGTTGCAGTAAGAGAAAGGAAGATATTTTGGTACTATTACAAATTTAAAAAAACTGTGCAGCAATGACCAATCACACTCTTACAGCTATCAAAGGTTTATCCAGATCTGAAGATACACTTCTATATTTTCACTTCATGTACTTTACACCAAGATCATTTCTTCTGCTTTTTCACTACTGGACAACAACCACGCCAAGTATTAAGGTGAAAAAAAAAAAGCAAAGTCCTGTTAAAGAACTTTTCTGATAATTTGAAGACTATCTTAAAGTTTGTCTTGGCAATAATCGCATTGTACTGAACCTAAAAAGACAGAGGCACAAGACGAGATTGAAACTAAATTCTGAAATCAATGAAATTGAAATAGTTGATGCAATAATAAAAAACTTTAGACACTTACATAAAAGGCTTAGCCTTTCCCCAACTATTCAATCCCAAAGACTTATCCACAAGCCTTCCGAACAGAGAAACTCTAGAGTTGTCTTTCATAAAAGTTATTACTGCAAAGAAGGTAATTAAGCAGTCTAGCTTCAAAACGGGTTATAGGACAAGCACAACGAAGACCATCCAGACAGGAAGAAGTCACCCTTTCAACAAATAACTGTAATATTTGTTGATAACCTACACAAGAATCAAACCTGGTGATTTGGATTAATTGTGTTTTATCATCTCAATGTCAGTAAAATGTTGACTTTAAAAATATTAGTATAAACTTATTTTTGTTTCTTATCAAAACACATCATATGGCTCAGGATATTTCAGTCATTTTTACAGCAAAAACAATAACTTTTAAAATCATCAATCAGATAAAAGACTGAACAGAAACAAACTTGTAAAACCAGCATGATTGCTGTAGACTGAGGAACAATTCAAATAAAAATAGAACTTTCTTTGACATTCAGAAAGAACTCCCCTGAAGACAAAACAACGAAACAAAATTTTAAAAAAGAACGCTTTCTTACTTACAAATAACTTTTGATCAGATTGACATAAAAGCTGGTAAGGAAATGAGTAAAGAAACATCAGAAGATCTATTAGTACCTGCTTGGTTTATCAAGAGAAGTAAATGTCTGTTAAAAATCATCAAACTACTTGATATGTGTGGTATTGTAATTATAAGATGACTCTTTGTTTAAAAGAAATGTTACCCACAAAGAATAGGGATGAAGAAAGAAAGGGGCAGACATCAATATTTACACTCTGGACACACTTAGTATGCTTGACAATGAGAAAACCAAATAAGTGGAAAGAAAAATATGATTCAATTATTTAGTCTCTCTCTCTCTCTCTCTCTCTCTCTCTCTCTCTCACTCACTCACACACGCATGCACGCACGCATGTTGGCACACACACACACAACATAAATGCATACACAAATAAAAATGCACTGAACTACAGCACTGATATACACATAAAAAAAAGACAACAGCTTTCTTTTGAGTCAGTTTGTCATCTCAGGGTCTGCTGTAGCTAACACTGGACCAGGCAAAACCAAATGGGGTAGAGGGTTTCAAAATGACCTTATAGTACCTAGCGAGGCATTAACCCCTTTGTGACCTATATGAAGTACATTGTTTTAAATTTTTTTCTTATACAGCGAAGGAGCCAAGCTGCTGCTGTGACGTACAATGTTTGTCATGCTTTGCGAAGCGCGTGGACCATGATGACGAACGCCATTCATTATAGGCTGTATTCTGCATACTGCTTCTAGGTGATGCATTTTTTAAAACTAATCGCAGAGTCACATTCAGCTATTACTTTTTTTCGTACAAAGAATTCTTAAAGACAGTAGTATTTACAAACCAGGTCTAATTATAGGCATTTGACCACTAATTTTAGCGCTACTTCTTGTCCCTGATCCAAAATTGTGCCTGGTAAAGCATGAACTGACCCTGTGTCATGAAGGGGTTAATATGGAACAAAAACAGAAACAAAATATTTTTCATCACAACAGCACTCTGGAAGCTGTCGTACAAGATTTCATTAAAGGCTAAACTCACACTTCTGCATTCATTGTAAAATACTATGAAAAAAAAAGTAAGGTTAAAATTAAACAGACAATCTTAATTTAATCTATGAAATGAATGAATAACAATCTCCTTTCAAAAGTTAATAATTACACAAGAATATGCTTTCTAAGGGACACATTTTTTCGTTTTATTGGGAGTCTTGAATCTTTGTTCTATGGTGCAATCTTTTAAAGATCTATACACTTATGACAGCAATTATTTAGACCCTTGAAACATTTCCCACTTTTCAATATTTCATTTCACACTCAACATTAATACACCTAATGCTATGTGAATATCTGGAACTCCCACACTTCATCCCTCCCGCCCTCCCTCTCTCTCTTTATCGTTTCATTATCTTCCTTCTCCTATCTTATCTCAGAGCCTCTTGCTCATCATCAGGCAACTTTGAACAGCAGTTTGCACCAAAATTTTTGGAACAGAACCAACAAACTCCAAACAAGGGTTGCTTATTTTTGTTGTAAAAATTAGAACTAATTTGCACTACTAAAATTTTTAAAAACATTTTTCTTAATAGAAAGATCCTATTAAAGATTAAGAAAAATGTTATTTCACACTCACACCACAATTAGAACTTGAAATAAAGATCACATCAAACTTGTAATAACATCAAACAAAACTCTACAAGATGGAAAAAAAAAAGCTACAGCACAGCATCAATAAAAGAAACCAAAATGTAAACAAAACCAACAACAAAATAACAAATACGAAAGACGAGCAATTATGCAAACATACACTCTCAAATGACCACTCATTCTCTTCAACTACCCTAAATACCATTGTTGAGGGAGAAAAGTGTCTAATTTGATTAAGAAAATACATATGTGTAGTAGCAACCTTCAAATACACATAAAGTGCTTTTTTCCCCAGTATATTACATAGATTCTCATCGTCCACCCATGGTTTTGAAAGGGCTTTGTAGGATTACAGATAAGTCAGTTTAAACAAATTTTTTAAAACCAATTACATTTTAAAAAGTAATATATTGTACACTGAAAACCCATAGATGCCTTTATATTTTTCAAGTCTTCTAAACCTTACAAGACTGCAGTCATAGCAAAAAAGGAATGGGATACTAAACAAAGTCTCAAAAGTCCAATATTGCTCCTCGAAAAAAAAAAAAAATTAATCTAAGAAAAAAACCCAATTGTAAGTGACACCTCTATATTAAAAAAAAGGGGGAGAAGCATTGCTCCTGCACTGCACAGAGAATTATAAAATAGAAGTCTACGTATTAGTATCATGGCACGTCTACGAAGAGTTATTCACTCAACTAACACCGACAAAAATCATAATCCACAGACAGCAACAAAGGTTCCATATTCACAGGTCATTTCTAAACACCAGAACGTCTTTACTTTACAACATTGATTTACCTAAGGCTGTTACTCTTTGTCCCGAAAGAACTTTGAGAGAAAATGCAGAAATCAATGTTACTAACTTATACATGCAGATGCCTGAAACACTATGATCATTGAAAAATAAAAAAAAATTAAAAAATAGAATATTTAGAATGTTATTTTCTTAGCATATAAAGACAGTTTTCAAATTCTGCAAGAGAAAAAAATATTGAATGAAGACACTTTGGGGCAAAAACACACATTTAAAGAGACAGCAGAAGAGTACATACTGAGAGTCTGAGGTCAAAATCAGATCTGACCAGTTACGAATTTTGTAGGAGTACATAACGTCACACCACATATGCAATGTAAGGGCACAGGTACAGGCTATTGTTTCACATACAATCGAAAAACCACATGCATTTCAAGCCATCATTATAAACTTCTATTAGAGCATACAAACTATGCAGATGATGCAGAATAGCAGCTATTTTCCTTTTCTTCGATACACTCAAACTGCAAACTGTTACAAGGCAAAATGTCTGTATACAATGTTATACATCCAGAGAAGCATTGCCATGGAGAAAAGAGCTAAGAGGAATAGTCAAGACAATAACAAAGGGGTATACACGCGCAAAAACTGCAAGGAAATATAAACCTGTACTAGCTTGTTGACCGCAACAATATATGAAATTACTATTAAAAACAAACAAACCAAGCCACTCTATGTAAAATGCGATAAACAATCATACAAAATGTTTGAAAATGGTAACAGCAGACTACTAAATTCATTTCATTGGCAAGGAGCAGTGTGACAAGACACCAAAACCCAGTTTAAACTTTCACAATCCTGAAACAAGGACTAGATACTGACAAAAAGTGTTCTATGAAGTGTGTTCATCTTCCTGACAAGTACAAATCTTGTCCTGGCCTTGTAAGGTTTGAAATATTCCCTTAATTTGATGGTTACTGGTGAAAAAAAACCCCATTCCAAAAGCAAAGGCCGAAACAATTTGTTACCTTGACATTTGTCGAGACAAAGCCGAGTTTGGTCGTCCTCCACAGATCATGCTGTAATACTGAAAACAGAAGGCATTGGCGGTACAGGAAGTTTGTTATTAAGTTAAAATTTTATTACATAGACATTGAAACACTTGATGTTTAGTAAAAAAAAATCTGTTACGATTGACAAGAAATTGTTAGATTTCCGTTCAACAATTTCCTCTTGGAAATTAGTTTTAGTAGGAATTTTATGGCAATTGCAACACAAATGGGTCATATAAGTGCCAAAAATTGAAGGTGTTACTTGAAAGTAACACACAAGAAAAGGAGGAGGAGAGAAAAGGAAAAAAGATGTTCGATAGGAAAGAAGGAGCAAACCACACCAGAGCACCCACCAACCACCCATCTTTTAGGAAAGACCAGTATAACAAATCTTGTACATGTTTCGTAATACCAACTTGATAGAGGAGGGAACATATAAGCAGCTGTCTACTACGCTAATTAACTAACAATGGTAAAAAGGCTGGAAATAGTTGAAAAAAAACCCCCAGCTTTTAGGTAAACTTTGGCATTCTAAGATCTAGGAAGCTATCATAGTTTAAATTAACATTTGATTTGCATATCTCATTGATTAGCAAAAAAAAAAGTTTTCAATAAAAAAACTCACACATATCAAAGATTTCAAGTGGATTCATTTATTAATTTCATTGTCATCCATCTAAACTGAAGAAATACAGTAATAAGGTTTCCATAATAAACTCACACAATAAAAATCTAGAAGGTTCAATAAAATCATAGTCACTCAAATGCATGATAAGAAGACTGTTGTTTCCACAAACATTTAGCTAAGAATAAATGTTGGAGTGATTCAATTACATCTAAAGCTGACCAACTATTACACTTACCACAAACACCAACTGTGGTTAGATTTAAAAGAAGGACCCGCAAGAGGAAATTATAGAGCATTTAATGTCATGAACAACTTACATCATCACTCTGATGGAACATGGGTAGGAAGTTGTTTTCCAACAGGTTGTAGGCATGCTCATAGGCTCTGCAAGGAAAGGAAAAAGAAATAAAATGAGCCAGATGTTATACTATACTTCTAAGTAAATGTTTTACACCATCATCAACACATTTTTGATGACTCAAAAGGCTCTCAGGGTTAATTCGGCTAAAAGATGGATTAACTCTTTATATTATCTACTTCCATAGGAATCAAACTTACATCTTTTGCACTAAAGGTGAAAAAGTCTAGCCACAACACCTGACACTGGCCGCAATGTCACCATGTCATTTTCCTACATATTGTGAACTTAGAACTAAAAGAGGTTTGACTTCTAAATTCTAAGGGGAATAGAATATTACAGAAATAAAGCCATGTTATTAGACTTGAAAGAACAGTTAAATGCCCAAGGATAAAATGCAAAGAACTTTGAAATTTTCTGCACTGTAACCAAATAAAGAAATCTTGTAAAAAAACACACATACACACACACGCTCACACACACCCACAGTACATTAGCACATTAACTCTTAAGCCAAGACAAAAAAACCTCTCCCTTGGAAACTGAACTTGGGACATTTTCCATAAGAGATACTTAATACATAGTGTTTGAAAAAAAAAAGTATTACTCAAAAAGAATTGCAAATCCTTACTTTGTGCGTAACAAATAGACTTACTGCATATCAACAGGAGGTGAACCACCATTTACTCAGGAACAACAATAAAGGGCAACAACTGTCATTAACTTGACCTACTTTCTTTTCTTCTGCCTTCTTCTTGCCTTAATAGTTCTGGCAATTTGTCCTGCAAGGGCAAATACTAAGGACAACATAACAAGTAAATTACAATTTAGACAAGAAAAGGATGCGACAATCAAACAGACATCAAAACGAACCCACTATTGGTCACCACATAGCAGCACCCTAAATTTGACCTAAGTGTCTTGTTCAAAAACACACTCAAAAGACCACCTGTCAGGAGTCCTTTATTTACCCACACGAGGTAAAAAGCTATACAAAGAAAGACAACACTAACTTGAACAGTGGTGTGGAAGTCCGCAAACGAATCACTTGATCTGGTGGGCCTTCAACAACTGTAAATAAAGAGAGAAAAAAAATGAAATAATACAAAATTATATTGATCTTCATTCATCATTCTGACAGATAAAATAAACAATCTTATTATTTTTTCTCCTTACCCAAAATACAACTAAGTCTTTCGTGTTGTATTCTGCATGAATGTCAGAGATTAATAATAATAACATTACATGTACATAGTGTATATCCATGCTTTTCAGGATGCTCCTTGAGTATTATAACTATTATTAACCCAGCAGACCCAAAAACACAAAGAAACATTCTCCGCTTTCAGGGAAGCATACAGTGCAAGCAGCTCATTAAGTGCTCAAACACTAATAAAGTGACTAGATCTTTAGCTGTCTATAGCAGGGTACCCATTCTCATCTAGGTGAAGTGAGAAAAATTCGCGTGAAGTGCCTTTCCCAAAGAAATGACTTTGGACTTTGGGCCCATAATGGGATTCAAAACCATGACCTTACTGTTGAGAGTCTATGGGCCTAACCACTGGACCATCGATGCCATAGTGTGATTAGAAGGACTAAACTTGTATTGCCTCTCCATGTTTTCACAGCGACATGCACATGGAAAGCTAGGTAAAGTCACAAGATAAGTCCCTCATAGTGACAGTCAACCTTTCCAAAACAAATTAAATGCATCACCATTGAGCACAAAATCTACTCTAAAGAAGTATTATTCTTCTTAAAACTCTTCCATAACATTGTCAGGGGACTCTCGTGGCCTAGAGGTTAAGGTGTTGGCCTCTCACTCAAAAGGTCCCGGGTTCGAATCCGGGTAGCCACTGAAAAATTTTCTTCTCTAAATTTGTCTCCTTTCACCTCATTTCACGCTCTCTAGCAATGTTCTGTCGTCTGCTTTCGTCTCCTCCTTCTGCCCCCACATCCTCACCTCCTTTGCCCCTCCCTTTGGGCTCCTGATTCTTTCTGCAGCCTTTCTACTGCTACTCCTTCGCTTCTTCTTACTGCTGTCTTTCAGAAAAACCCCTGATCTTCTGGTAGGAAAGATCTACACCTAGCCTTCTCGGACAAGGGCGAAAAAATCTTGGAGGGCCCGTGTGCAAGTTGTGCACGTTAAACATCCCTTGGTGGTCTAAAATCGATAAGAGTAGGCTTCGGCCGCCACCCGGGCAAAATTCAAAATTTCCTACCAACTGAAAATAATAGGTGTGTCCCGCACGCTCATATGACCTTATGCAGTTGCGAGCGCAGTAAAACACTGTACCAAAACAAACAAAATAACATTGTCAAAGTTCCTGTTCCTATAACATTTCTATCATACAACTGTTCATACTGAGTCAATGTCAGAAACTTTAAGCGTTTCATAAAAGTCAGTGTAGGAGGCTTCAATCCCACTGTCCCCTGGCTGTTAGCATACTTTGTGTTTCAAGAGAACATATTGCTTGAGAAAGTCAACATTAGTAGTTTCACATGAATGAACGACATGATTTTGTTTAAGGTTAGAATTTCGCTGAGCCATTATGACACTCTTAAGTGAGGTGGAAAAAATAGTTCCTAAAAGACAAAACATATTTTCCTTTACAATGCCACTGCATCATCATTTCAAATTTCCTCCACAGCCGCAGGTTTTACCTTCTCTCAAGGTTTCTACTACATCATCATCAAACTTGATTCTGTCTAAGGCATTTGGAGCACAGTAGCTTTTGTACAGGTCCTTGGCCGTCATGTGCAGCTCCACAAACTCACTCTGAGACACGTCAGGGCTCAATATGCGACGGTTAAAGTCATCTGAGGACAGAGTCATCTTTTAAAATTTAGTTGTTTTTACACTCTTATCAACACAATTTACATCATTTTGGAGGAAGACTTTCGATCCTGCCTGTGAGGGACACCAGCAAAAAGACAGAAAAACCTAGATACTCAATAAAAATCCTCTCCACTCAGGAATCAAACCTGGGTCTCCTGTGTGCAACAGAAAAGTGCCTTACTGCTACACCACAGACGTTGATGGGCTCAGAATGTAGAGTAAAAATTACTTACTGAAAACAAGATACAATTGAAAAATAGTCATTTGGACAGAATATACCTTAAAATATTCTTAAGTCTAACAAGACACAGTTCTCACTGAAGTCATTTCCAGACAGTGTACCTTAAAATGAACACAACAGAAAAAGATCCAGTAGTCTGGTCTGTGTCAGCTCAGCTCAGCTCAGTTCAGCTCAGAGCGAGAGCAAGAGCGAAAGAGAGAGAGAGAGGGTACAAACACTGTCACTACTCATAAGCTGTGACTTACCACAAGCCAGACAAAACTGCAAAACGTTGATAGCTGCTTCACTTTTCAAGAACTGCATGAAAGGATAGAGCAGTTCTTGCCGATCGGGGTTGATGACATCTTTCAGCTCATAACGTAGACACTGAAAATGAAAAGTAACTGAGTACTTTTGCTTTTCTCATGAAAATTAGTAAAACATCCATCTGTCACTATAAAGGATTTTTGCTTTTGAAGCATGAGAAACTGAATACAGAGCTGAACAGATCTCATTTGACAATTTGTTTAGTTATCATAAGAAGTACCAGCCAAGTCATCACAAAACCCAGTATTTTCAGTCAAACCCGTTACACCTAATAGGTACTTGAAAGAGGAAGATAGGAATTTCAAAAAGCTCATAGAATAAAATGAGGAGCACAGGGTATATAAATCACATACTAAAAGACCATATCTCCCTGATCCCTCGGACCAAGAGCGCTGATACACATTGTAAGGAGCATAGAGCACAAGTGTTAAAATATGTTACGTAAACACAACAAACTACAGTTGAACCTGTTCTAAAGGTCACTTGTTCAAGATTATTTGTACACACAACTACTTCCCACTTTCCTCCTTGCATTTTAAAATTTACAATAACCCTTTCCAAGACGTCCACCTATTGAAGACAATCACTTTTCTCTTCGACAATGGGTGGTTGTCTTGAAAAATTTCTACTACATTATGTGAGGCAGCGTGGTGAAATCAGGCGCTCGTCAATATAACGAAATCTGAGAAACAGGCATTTTTCAGCCAGTTTGGAAATTTTTATCAAATTCTTATTTTTTGGAATAACCTCTTTTACGTCCATATAAAAACACATTTCCAAGTGACTATTACTGAAAAACATTGGTTAAAGGCACAATATGTCATTTTTCAGTTTTCAAAGACTCTTTAGCTATTGAAGTTACCAAACTGTGGGTGCCATTTTCTCGCCAATTTCACCACTGAAACCAGGCGACCTCACTTCATTCAATCGCAAATATCTTGAGCTCTTTTCAAGATAAATGAATATATATTTCATTAGAGGCAAGGCAAATAAATCAGCTTTCAGATGATATCAGTAACTCTACATCCCCAAAAATTGACGAGCGCCTGATTCCACCATGTCATGACACATATAAGTTAATCATCACTAACCGACTCATTACGAGCTTTCGCCTGGCTGAACTGACCCAGGAATGGCACCATGGGAGAGGGCGGTTCTGTGGCTTCTGGTGGCTGGAGTAAAATAAAATACACAGGCATTCTGCATCAACTTAAGTCGGTTGGATAAAGACTACTGCGCAGACATTCTATTGTTTTGTTTTTTGTTTTACATAATTTGAAAGACCATTCACAGCAAGTTAGAGCATATTGTATCCAACTGAGAGGAAAACTTTGAACTTTTTAGAGTGATATTAACTCCAGAACCAACATCTATAAAAGGTAAGTATGAACAATTTCACTAATCTCAAATACACAAACCAAAATTACGTCAGTTACAAATTCATGCATTATTTTTAACAATGCCTTGACACAAAAATGCTGATATAATTTAGTCTGATTCAGCA
Organism: Aplysia californica; assembly: GCF_000002075.1. NCBI lineage: Eukaryota > Metazoa > Mollusca > Gastropoda > Aplysiida > Aplysiidae > Aplysia > Aplysia californica. The sequence goes on from NW_004797370.1 coordinate 1,448,381, forward strand.
AAGGCAAGCTATCTTTTACAGTACATTGTTAACTAGAAACTGGTTAACGTTTCTAACTTTCAACAGTATAATTTCTTCCAGTTTCACAGATATATTATTATGACAAAAACAGTATCAGGTACAACGAAGTGACCACAGACAACCATGGTAAAAGCCAACACAAAAAAGCTCCTAATAAATATAACTTGTACCTCTGTTTTTTGCTAAAAGTAATGTCGGCTGGAGAGAGAAAGGTTATAAAGGTGTAACCAACACTGCAGCGCTCTGGGGTTATTTTTAACTTTTCGGACAGAACAGGTAGGAGAGCTGAGCAGAAGATATAGTAAGACTGGACAAAAGAAGCCTCACCCAAAACAGAATGTATGCTGAGTATAAAAGTACCCCACCAGCAAGGTCCTTTCACTCCTAGTTCTGAGAGGAAGGGGTAGAATTACAACAGCTACTCCCCCCCCCCCCTTCCACCTTTCCCATCCACCCCACCATATTCAGTCACGTGAGAAGGAAGAACTTCAAAAACAAACCAAAGAACTTACCGGAGTGTTGTCAAAGAATATAAGCGCCAAATTGTTCAACAGATCCTGCAAGACAGAGAATGGATTACATATCGCCATACATCAATAAAGACAAGTCAAGTCTGAAATTTATCTGTTGGAAAATCTAAAGCAAGCAGCATAAACCAAGCAAAATGATTAGCAAGAAGGGTATGGGAGAACACCAATTTCAAAAGTACAAAAGCACAAAATAATCAGACATTACATAAAAGGTAGAACCTTTGGAACCAGTGTACACGTCAACTACTCTGACAGTACGGTGAAAGTATTACCTCAAAGAAGCTCACATAAGCAAACAGCAGTTTGTGTAGAAGCAGTATGGGCTCACTTTGTTCATAAACTCATTTTTGTCATGTGTCCGTCTCACCATCATTTCTATGTGATTTAATGCAAAAGTTATTATTCAGATGTAGTCAATAGTGAATCAGCATAAAAATAGGTACTTCTTTACTCTCCACAGTTCACTGTCTGTTGTATTCACTGGTAGTGTTGTAACTAAAATAGAATGTAAGTCAGTAGAAGTAAACAGGTATACTTACAGGATTTCCAATGGCATCCATAGCAGGTAGCAACACAGAGCCAGCTATGAGCTCTCTTACAAGAGCACATGTGCTCCTGATACAGTGAAAGAAAAGAATAATGTTTAGAAGGGAGAGGGAGGGAGCTAAATAAAGCACTAAACAAAGGGAAAAAAATGGATGTCCAAGTTCATTATCTTTGTCAAGACTGTGCTCACATAATTTTCTCAAATTCAGAATGTACTAAGGTGTTGATAAAGTTAATCTCAGTTGTAGATTTCAAAGAAAATTGCAAGGCAACCTTAAAAGATGAATGTCTGCGCTATGGAATCAAGTGATTCTGACATTTCTCTTTGTTATCTGACTCTACAGTATGGACAACAGACCCAAAAGTTAACGGAAAGAACTTAAACTTTAAGGCAAATTTACTTGGAAATATCAAAAGGGCTGAAAGCAATCAATGTAAAATGTAAAAACTTTGCAGCTAAAGTAAAGAGAAATTAACATGGGACAAGAACGCACAAGAGTGAGAAACAATGACTGAAACTAGAAAGTATAAATAAATCATTGGGGCTTTTTTCCCCCCGTTTCCTGAGCTGAGGCGATCAAACAGTAATGTGTTTTGCAATGAGTGAAAAAGGACCAGTTGCTTGTGAGTGCTAACATTTAATAACACAAAGGCAATTAATTTCTTATACAAGTTTCTCACGAGCAAGCTGTTGAGTGCAATAACTACAAATAAGAAATTGGTTGACAGTAGAAGAAAAATAGCTTTGAACATGTGACACACATAAAAACATCAATATTGTAATGGAACTACAGTTTTTATTTCACAAATTAATATCCTCTCTCCCAAAAAGAAAACAGCCTATACACTGCAACAAGGAAGAGTGTTAATGAAGATGTTCCCATTCTACTATACAGCAATGGGCTGAGGGGCACATGCCTGTAGACTGCTGGAATAACCATGGCATTCCAAAAACCAAAGTTGTTGAAAAAAGAAAAAAAAATATATGGGAAAAAAATGCATAAGAATCACAGTATTCTTGGGACTGCTCATTATCAGGAAAACTGGATCATGCATTTTCACAGCTTTAAACATAACAATTCCAAATACAGCAGGAGATCATCATCACTAAGCTAAAACTGGAATGTTGAGGCACAGGAGGGCCAGATTCAACTCAGAGGTTTCAAAACAAGTCAGGAGAACAATGGGAACATTTCATAATAACACTTGTTTAACACTGCCTCAAAGCGGTACAAAATTGCTCAGACATGACATGCAAGATGTGGTGTAGTGTATTAAAGAAAAAAAAACCCAAGCTGACTGTTGCTTTTGTGTAATTTCCAACAAAACAACTGCAGAATGAAGATGGCAAAGAAAGTAAAAAAACCAGCACCCAAAAAAAATAAAAATAGTGAACCTTTGCGGAGCTGACAAACAGAAGACTTTTCAAAATGGGGAATCCTAGAATTACTGTACAATCACTATACAAAGGAAAAAAAAACCAACTGATGAAGGACACAGGAGAACAATGCAAAAAGCCATTAGCCGGAGATTTAAAGACTTGCTTAGATCAATGCAACATAATGACACTGAAAGCTGTTTCTTCAAATTGGTATTTTCCTTTACTACTATTGGATCTTCCTGACTTTGACAAATGGGAGCATTAAAGTGATTGTGCAGGATGCAAAACAATTATAAAAGGAAAAACTTATGAAAAGAAATGAAAACATAAGAACGAATGCTTGCATATCCCAGAATGAGAGAATCTTACTTCAGAACAGGGACGAAAGTGTCAGTGTCATAATCATCAGTTTCAGTGAAGCAGATGCTAATAACACAGAAAAGTTTAGCGTTTTAGAATTCCACATCACAGCACACACACACACACCCACACAAACAGACACTTATCATCAAACAATGTACTGTCGCCAAAATTCTGAAACATTTTATCGCTGTTTCTTAAGGCTATTTTTTAATCTGTGGTATTGTTTGAATGTGCTTAAAAATATTTTGTCAGAATTCACAATTTAAAATTTTGAAAAAAAAAGAAAGAAAAAATACATAATGAAGGCACAATTGTTACAAAAACAAAAGTTGTTTTTTTCTCTTCGGTAAAATTTTGCTTTCTGGATTAAGTACATTTTAACAGCTTGCGACGATATGTGTATGTGAGTATGCACAAAAGAAAAGGTTGAAGACACACTAAAAACTCTCTCATTATCCATTTATCAATATCCTACTGATATGCAATATATGTATATATTTCATAAATCAACAGTGAATTCTAATGATGTTTTAATAAACCAAAGACACCAAAGCCAGCAAATAAGCTGCGGTTAGAAGCCCTGGATATGGATGGCTTTGCTAGGCTGGCAGATATATTCAGGCACCATAGTTCAAAGCAAGACAAAGATATACATAAGTATTTAGCAGATATCTTTCACCAACTTTGCTCTGATGAAAAACACTTTATTACTTCTAAATTTCGTTCTATACATATAAAACCCTCCAAAGAGTAGACTATGAAGATTAAACAGTTTAATATTATAAATTGACATTCCTTTCCTTCGAATACAAAGCACTGTGAAGTACAGTTTGTACTTCTGGTTACAAAAAATGAAAAAAAAAAACCCTAACATAAAACAAATCAAAACCTTTGCAACCATCGAAAACAAAAATCACTGGGTAGAGTTTTAAAGGGAGCTGTTTCAACATAAGAAAATGCATAAGACAGGATAAAATCCCCAAAAGATAATACAGGAAGGTGTTTAAACTTCTTGTAGTATGAATTATAAATAATATGTCTAAACTGTGCCCTGTGAATGCTTTTCTTTTTCATGTAAGAGTTTAAGGGCACTTGCAAAACAATAAAGTCCTATAACTGCCGAAGATTAGTGGTGTTACAAGGGAGTAACAAAACACATAAGATATGGAGGGGAGATAAAGACGATAGATGTTTGATTTATAGGAAAAAAGGAGCAAACCATACCAGAGCACCCTCCAACCACCCACTGTGAATGTTTATGTAACCTAAGTTTCCTCAAAGACAAATAATTTTGGTCTTCTTTCTAGCAAACAAAATTCTAGTATGCTTGGAGGCAAAGCATTTAAGTATCACATGATTGCACTGTATTTGGACACAGACAGGAAATTAAGCACTGTTAGAACAGAAGGTAAATTTTGATAACAAAACAGGTCAGGTACTATAAATGTTACCGAGTTCTGGTACAAAATGTTTCGCATTGGGAAACATAAACATAGAAAGTGTAGTGTTACGACTTATGTTTATGAACACCACTGTAAGGATATTTCCTAGCTTGGGTAAAAATTAGACTTAATACCCACCTGGAATTCAGAGCTTGCGGTCGAAGTATATATGGAAAAAGTGACTCTACAAGTCGGCGCAAGTACTCTAGCTCAGCTTTACGGCTCCACATAGCACAGTGAACGTTGGAACCGAGATATTCCAGCACAACCTTCTGCATATCTCCCTTGCATCCCTCTGTGGAAACAAGATGAGAAACACTGATCACACACCATTTTTGAAAATTGTAACGTCTCAGAACAAGCACGTACTATTTGTTATATATATATATATTATGATATGATAAATGGACATCTTGGAGAGTGTCATTATAATATTTTTTTTTTAATACAAAAGGGGGGGGGGGGGAGGAGGTTGTTTGTACAGGTTACAGTCTTGGACAGGTGGCCATTAGAGCAGATTCAATTTTGTGAGCATGTTTTATAGTAAAAACATGTCTTTTCACCACTATACTGGTTATACTTCTTATCACAACCTTGATCCGTTTCCATCTCACAACCCCCTATCACAATTTCCAACATTATTACTAGCAGCATTGTTTGATGTTGTCTGCTTCTTCTATGATGAAGTTAGTCACTGTATCTGGCTGGATGTTCGCAAGTTCTATAGTTATATATAATGATATAGTTACAAGGTAAATTTAAATAAATATACAAGTTTATAGCCATAAAAAAACCTCTAAGAAATAATGTATGGAAGACTTTTGGACATCCTGTCAGTATAACTCAGGGTGTCCAGCAATATTTCCAGAAAAAATTTACTACCTGGAAAATTTTTTTTACTACCAAGCAAATCAAGCCCCACACCAGCTCGAAAAAGGTAGTTCATTTGCGCCATCAATACCATAATATTACATGTGTATGGAATGATGAAAATGACATACAACAAAGTCCAGTCGACAAAATGGAGGATAGACAGACGATCGCGGGTTCGTTCGCTGCTAGATTTAGACCTAATGCGCATACACACACGCCGACTGCCAAACCAGCTTCTCAATTTACCAGGGGCATGTTACACAACAACAACAACACACACACACACATACAATATATCCAAACAACAACATGTTAGTGTGGCACTGGGGTCTTGTTTGACTTACGTATTTCAGTCTTAATATCAGTCGGTTATATTTTCCTCTCATTATTATATAAAAAATGAATTCTGCTTTGAGCCTGCGAAAGAGCCTAGAACCAGAATATCAACCGACAAGAACCAGTTAGGGTGCCCTAATTCATATTATGAACGTGAAAGACAACAATTTTTGCTCAAACTGAAATTAAAGCAATAACATGAATGGCTCAAGTAGACCCATGCAGTGTGAGAGTTGTAACAACTGAGGGAGGGCAAGATGCAGTGACACTGAAAATCTGCCAGTCTTGAACAGAAAGCTACATATAGTTATAATTTACTTTCACCCATCCAATGAAACACGTACACTTAAGTTCAATAACACGCATGCTTTGCAGAGAGCTCTAAATCTACCTCTGGTGTGGCCTTCAGCACCCCCCCCGGAGTGTAACTTAAAAAAAAATATCAATAATCCCTGTCCCCATTCCGTAGTCCTATACTTTGCAACGCTCAGACCGAATGAATTTTGGCAACCCCAACAACCGGCCAGGTAAATCTACTCACATGATGCCGTATTATGTGATGCGAACGCGTGTAGGTTCCCTGACCGGTCACGATGGCGAGCCCGAAAATATAAAAATCGGACGACGCTTGTATTTTCTTTTTTTTTTTCTACAAGTGACAGAACAGTGACGTCCGAGTACTGATTAAATTTTATTTGCACAGCGACACAGCGTTTATACTGCACAACCTACATGTCACAAATGTTGCGTTATAAGACTATCTCCAGAAAATTTCCGAGTAGTAACGAAAGCGAAAGTAGATTTTGATTTTCCCGATCGAGCCTCCGTGTCACATTCACTTCCGCCTGCCGCCATAGCCGCCTGTTCGAAAAGCTGAACGAATAATAACAAAAGATGGGAGTTGGTAATCGCTGAGTACTGCGGCTATGACTCTGTTCACTGAAAAGTCTCGCTGGGTTCATAACTCAGTATGCAGGCTTAATTTACGACTGTTTACAACCGTCACTGCACATTTACTACCATTTACGACCTTTTTATTTGTTTTTAATTTAGTAGAAGTTTTACGGCACTCGCAACTGCATAATAAAGGTTACGACCTTTTCGACCAGGGAGCTGAATTTACAACTTTTTTACGACCTTGATGGACACCCTGGTAACTATTATCCTAATCTATTTTGAAGCTGGCCTTCCATGCAGGACAAAAACCAAAAGAAAGCCCAACATTTTTCTATTTCCATGCATCTCCAGTCACACTTAGAAATCCTCAAAGAAAGAAGTTGTGAAACATTGACCAAGTCCCACAATACCTTTCTTGTAAGCTTGCAAGCAGATGTCTATGTGCTTCATTATAGCAGGGAATACTCTCTGAGTTACCAGTTCAGGAACATCAACCTGAAATTGAGAAAGAATATTTTAAAAATTTGATAATACAACCTAATTCACATAATAAATGTCATCTAGTCCAGAGAAAAAGAGAGGCAGAAAGACAAAAACAGCAGGAGAGTAAAGAAGCAAGACCTGCTAGTGACAACCTCTAACTATGCACAAGGCAGAGACACAAAAGCAATAACTCCAATCTTGTGGATCGGCATCAAGTTTTCCTTATTGTACAGCAAAACATGAAATGAAACTTTTATGGCATAGAACACAAAAAAACATATCATTTCAATATCATAAGGAAGAGGGAAGGGGCGTGTTCTTCAGTTCAGTGACATAAAGGCTTGCTCCATTTGTAAATATACCTGGTACCATCTTGGGTTTGTGCACACAAGGTCAGTAGAAAATATTGAGCCCTTTTTTCTCAGAATTTTCACACTCCTCGGTAGCTGAAAGTTAAATAATAGAAATCCTGTCTAGGCTGCATGGCCAATTCAAATTCTGCACGAAACCCTATTAAAAACGGGTAAATATCCTTGGTTATTACAAATAAATATTCCTGAAAGGAGTGCATTACTATACTCTAAAAGAAAAAAAGACAACCTGCAGGACTTGTAAAAATCTGCTACATTGAGGATTAAAGAGCAAAAGGTAGACTACCCCTGATAACTAAAAGTGCAATGAAGAAAAATACGAAGTCAGTCATAGCAGTTAAAATGAAGAGGGCTGATACCTACAGATGTGAAAAATTTGTGAACTCTAACCTTTTTCATTCTTCTGAACATCACAGATGCCAGGAATCTGAAGTTGGTCCTCAGCTCATCAACAAACTCCTCATCTTCACTCAAGTCCCTGCAGCATAAAAAAATCAATTGATACAAAACTGTAGCTAGTAGAAATAATAACAGCTATGTATCATTCCTAGTTTCCCAGTTCTTGAGCCATACCAAATTGAGAATTCGAATATTACTTTTTCTCTCTTTAAAAGTTTGTAAACATTTATATGAAGATTTAGCTTCAGAACATTGCCACTCTAAGAAAATGACAAAGGAGATCAACAACAAAAAAAACCCTTCCAACCATGACCTTCTCGTTCCCATTACAAATCACAAAACACTCAAAAGTCAATATAAGTCATCATTTTCTTTTCTGTGATAGTGATATAGCCCGAAAAGAGTATACTATATTCCTAACGTTGTGACATTTGCTGCTATATATCAATATCATTCCTACAGGACCAGTCCCACCAAAGACAAACAAATATATATTTTACAGAAGCTTGAAACGTTTGAAATATTCAAGACTGACAATTAGAATCAATATTCCTCCCTCCCCCCTCCCCCTCGAAAAAAACCCCCTAAAAAACCTCAGTTCCACCCATCATATTTTCGATGTCTGTGTAACGTTCTGGACAATTCATCCATGAAGTTATGTGCACCATGCAGTTCAATGAGAGAACGATTTTTTCCAATTTATTATCAAGGGAAGAAGAGGAGCCAGATAGGAAGGTAATATTTAAATTTGCTTCAATAACCCCGTCTCAAGCATTAGATCTAATTTTTGCATTGTGGTTTTCTTAAACAGAATCGAGCTTGTCCCCAAAACCAGTTAATGATGCGACTTCCCTTGAAGATCAAGTCATAGGAAGTAACAGACATATTCAGAAGCCAACAAACTGACACTCGACTCCTTTGAAAACAAGAGATTACTGTTAAGAAGAACACTCAGGATCAGCTCAAGACTCTTGACCATTGACAAACTGAAGAAAAGATAAGATAACCCTTCTGACCCAGAATTGAAAAAATTGACATGTTTTCAAGAGCTTCTGCTACCACAAAGAAATGACATGACATTAAACTAACACTAACACCCTGCCCCCCAAACAACACACACGCAGAGGCACACTCAGACGGACACAGATTCTCTTTCTAACACACATGTACACACACACATATGTCATGACACACACACATTAACAACGCCATATAAACTACACCAATAAAACTTTATCTTCTAGGGTATCAGCATTCATATCTCTGTGCTACAGATTAGACCTTTGACTTCCCGTTTCTTTTCCCAATGAATCACAGTCACATACTTGTTTAATGTTTGTATCTTTAACAGACAAATCTCTTTGTAGAGATATCATATAAGTATTTAATTTTTATTCCTTACTATATGCATAAAATTTAAACAGGAAAATCGGTGAAACAAAACACAAAATCTTCTTATTATAAACTAGATGTCTCTAAAAAAAAAAAGCAGACCCATTTTAAAGGGCAGTTTCAACAAAACTTCGAACAAATAAAATTCAACCAATGGGAGGTCACATTTGTGAATATGAAGAAAATCAATTAGCATGCTCAAGAAATAATAAATTTTAAAAATTTCAACAAAATTGAGCGAAACATATAACTCTAAAACTTCTTTAAAATCAACCATAATGAGTATGTGTGCACTAAAAACACAAATCTATCTAAAAGTGACAAGAAACTAAAGAAGAGAGGTGGCTTTTAAAATTATGTGCTCGAGGTCTTGGTTGTTTCTTGGCCTACAAACTCGTATACGGTGCTGGAAATTTTGGCTAGCCCTATTGCATGTTTCTGAGTCAGTTCTTTGGCTGTTTCAGCTGTTCGATTGTTTGGGGGTTATTTCCGTAGACTCTAGTCTTTAAAAAAAAAAAACTCAACTGATGTAAAGGAGGGGGTTCAAGTTCGGGGGAATGCAGTGACCATTCATTTGGAAGCTTTCCATCTTAAGGCATCCCCCAAACCTTTCTTGCAACCGTGCACGGGCCACTCTTGATGTGTGGCCTCAGCCTGCTTGAACTTGGCCTCATTAACAGAATACCCCCCC
>NW_004797370.1:1458205-1462954 GCF_000002075.1 Aplysia californica
CCGCCCCCTTCTCCTCCTCAAACTCTTCAAAACACCTGGAGCATGCGATTTGAATAGCCGCTGTCTTCCCTCAGTTTTGTTCTTAAATTTCAATTTCAAATAAATTCGTTCTTTAATGTACAAATTGGTCTACATTATGACAGCTTATTAAAAAGTTGTCAAGTTCTGCAATATACTCAATTTTGGTCAAACATTTAAAAACTTCAATGATATTTCTCAAACACCTGCCTTGCTTTGCTTCATATTCACAAATTTGAGTCACATAGATAGAATTTCATTTGTTTGAAGTTTTGTTGAAATTGGCACAAAAATGAAAGCTATTGACCTTTCAATGCATCCTCTTTAAAAAAAAAAAAGACACCCTGTTTGTATCTTTTAAGGAAGTACCTCCATTGGAAAGGAGATACAAATTGTATAATTCAATCCCTTATTTTATATCTTTAAGTCATACATGCAAAACAGCAAAACAAAATGAAAACTTACCTGTACCAGGTGTAAACATACTCTTTTAGGACAATGGTGAAGAGCTGCAGGTACATGGGAGTGGGAACGGAAGAGAGAAGGTCAAAGAAGGTCACAATAATCAAGTTGGGAGTGAACTCTATCAGGAGAGGACGTTATGCAAAGTTAGGAACAACAGCTATTATATTGATGGGTTGTCATTAGGGGTGTAATACTCTTCCTCAAGCAAGACACTTAGACCCTAGCTCAAAAACAAAAGCCCATCCAACAGTGGTGGGTTTGCTTGTATGAGTCTGCTGATTCATGTGTTCCCTGAATACCTATAACATGATTCTCGTGGTTAGTTTGTCATTGTACAGTCAAACCTGGGTAAAACGGCCACCCATTGTCAAGGAGAAAAGTAGCCTAATAACACAGGTGGCCATCTTAGGCAGGACTGATCAAAATGAAGAAAGCAAACCATATTCTTCTGAGGTCCAAACCGGATTAACCTCAGGCTTTAGACTGCCCTATGGCTAATTCAAAAGGGTTTTTGTTTTCTTTTGAAAAAGGGGGTTGGGTAGTGTAAGAAGTGTTTTTCGTGTTGCAGGTATGTTGGTTTGTTTTTTGGTTTGCTTTCTTTTTGTGGCTGATTTTGTGCAAAGGTAAAAAAAAACCAATGAAATATAATGTAAGTAAGAAAATGAAGACCGAGTACCAAGGTAAAACAAACAAACGCCACCACATGGTGAAGGAGCGACGCTTCTGTTGCAAGTTCACGTCAACGTCCATAGTCACTTTGTTACAGATTAGTTAAACAAAACGGTGATCAGCCACCTCACATACGATTTGTGCATGAGTTGTGGGCGGGGCTTATAGCTTATGACGGACCACACGCTTCCCTCACTAGCAGCTGAAAATTTATTGCTACCCATTGGTCAACTTGGGTAAACATTCTTTGGAGGGACTAGCAATAACAATAAGTGAATGAATTATGACGGCCCGTCCACAGCGTGAGGGGTCGATTCAAAATTTCAAAGCGTCAGGCAATGAGTGACCACGCCTGGCTGCCTGAGGCAGGTAAATTCTTCTGTGGGTTGATAAAATAAGGAGGCCGCGGCGGACACAATTTTACACACTTAAATTGTATCGAGAAAATGCAAGGGGGGGAATGGAAAGTGGCCGTTTGTATGGGTGGCCTTATTATACAGGTGGCCATCATGGCAGGTTCGACTGTATATGTTATAGTCAACATAATTTTTCAAGAAGAAAGAAGAAAGTAGCCTGTCAAAAACATACAACTGAACATTTTGCTCCACAATAATTGAGTCTGTTTAACTGTTTAAGGCATTTTTTGACAATCTACCACGCCATAGTTTCAGTAAAATATCATCATCATCAGTGCCTTTCACCCCTGGCTGGGTATTGGCCACATACAAGCTCCTTCCATTTATCTCTGTCCTCTGCCATCCTTCGTAGCTCGTTCCAAGTGAGCTTCGTCTCTCTCGTCGTGTCCCTTTCCACATATCTCCTCCATGTTTCCCGTGGCCTACCCCTGCCTCGTCCTCCCTGTGGGTTCCATTGCAGTGACTGTCTTGTGATGTTTCCGCTGGGCTATCTGAAGGCGTGTCCCATCCAACGCCACTTTTTTAGTCCAATTTCTACTTCTATATCCTTTTGACCTGTCCTTTCCTACAGCTCTTCATTTCTTATTCTATCCTGCCACTTAATTCTTAGGATACTCCTCATACATCTGTTGATGAAAGTCTGGACTTAATTCAGCACTGTCTTTGTTATCTTCTAAGTTTCGCAGCCGAAGAGGAGCACAGACTTGACATTGGAATTAAAGAGTCGAATCTTGGTGCGCAGTGAGATCTCGCTTACTTTCCAGACTTTTGATAATTGCTTGAATGCTGACCTTGCCTAGGTGGTTCTTGCTTTTACTAGGGCTGGATCCTGCTCGTCAAATTTGAGAGTGGCGATTCGCGATTCAGTTGGCTTCAATGACTCGCGAGTACGCGAGCGCTCGTGGAGCTGTGGCGGAATACTGACTGAAACGGAACAGTGTCATATCAACGCCTCTTGGCGAGCACAAGTCACACTCTTGTTGTTCCACCATCCTCTCCGCTCAACACCCTGTGTTGCGCTGCTCTATCAACTGACCTCAATTAGTGACCCCCATAAATTCCCCCCCCCCCCCCACCAACCCCACCATTCACTAAAACAATGGCTCCATAAAATTCCACCTATCTATTGGTTGGACCCCGTTCATTTTGTTTTAATAGGGGGGTTGGACTATACCATCTTTTGTAAAATAAGGGGAGCCATACTAAGTGTTCCGTGCTCGTAACTCGACTCAGCAGTAGGTTAAACAAGCCACAAGGTGGTGACAGCGACAGGGGAGTGAATCGAGAATCGTTTGGCGATACTGTTCCGCGTTCCGCTGAAGTGAATCGTGAATCGCGTTCCGCAGGAAAGAGTGACGATTCAGTTCCGTTCTCGCGCTCGTGACCCAGCCCTAGCTTTTACATCTGCCTCAGTTCCACCTTTACAATTGATGACACTTCCAGGGTAGGTAAAGGAGTCCACTTCTTCTAGGGATGTGTCTTCGACAGTCACAACAGGGCTTGACACTTTTCCTAGCTTCACTACTTTTGACTTGCCCGGGTGTAGGCGTAGGCCAACACTCCTTCATAAGCTGCTGAGTTCCTTGGTCTTTTCTTGCATCTGAGCATGTGCGTGTGAGAGCAGTGCAAGGCCCTCAGCGAAGTCCAAGTCATCCAGCTGTTGCCAAGGGATCCACTATATTCCATTGGGCTAGCCTCTGGTGGCTTCCTTCATGATCCAGTCAATTGCCAGTATGACGAAAAATTCAGTCAAATATATTCTACTTCAAATACAAAAGGCAGACTGAGATATACACAAAAAAAATCATTCTCAAATACAATTTCATTTATCTTTAATAAACAACAAAAAAGACATTAGATTTTGCTCACCTCATCCAGAGCCTCATCAACCTTTTGTCGAATGTCAAGATTTGTCCATGGTTGGAATGCTAAAATGTTGAGCTCTGGTCTTTAAAAACAGAAATAAAATCTTGTGTGAATGATGATAGAATGATTAAGTACTAAAGCAAAGGGAAGAAACAGGGAAAGGGGGGGGGTGTCCTGCTTTTGCTTTATTTGTCAAGTGACTCGAAAACAGCTCGTCCACTTGTTGAGACGGGTTTTGACCTGACAATATCACCATGATAGAGCTGTCTTTTAAAAATTTCAACAAAAGTTCCTGCTTGACTTTCAACGATTTATTCACAAGCGAGTTCCTTGTCTTGCCACATACTTGTACATACATAATTATACTTCACGCCTGTGTCTACCTTTGCCCTTTTGTTGAAACGCGTTTTGACATATTATCATTATGCTGGGTCTGTGTTTTTAAAAAAAACGACATCTGTAAATTGTTCCTGCTTGACGTTTAACGATTTTTAAGAACTTTGTTTTTTTTTTGTCATACATAATTATTATGTACCGTTATTATAATAGTACAGGCCTTTGTCTTGCCTTGTCCTACATTTGGACTGGTGTGTTGTGTCTTGGAGAGAGTAATGTCGTCTTCAGTGGCTTAGATAAAACAAAAAATGCTGTTTATTTTTTCCATTGCTCGAGGTTTTTCTTAACCCTATCCGTACGTCGTGTTTTATTATCGTATCCATACGACGTGGATACGATAGTACATTGTGGAGTTTTTAAAGTTATCCACTCAATTAGCTCAGTCCTAACCGGGATGGGCATGAAATTCGGAAGACCTGCCTCATAGAACCAGTGTTGAAAGATGCGTTAAACCTATTCTACAACTTTTTTGGGGGTAGGTGTTTAACGGTGTCGCAACTGCGTAAGGTCATATGAGGGGGCAGGACACATTAAACGTTTTCAGTTGGTAGGAAATTTTGAATTTTGCCCAGGTGGCAGCAGAAGCCTCTTCTATCGATTTTTGGACCACCTTAAGGGATCTTTAACGTGCGCAACTTGCACACGGAACCTCCAAGACTTTTCGCCCTTGTCCGGGAAGGCTAGGTGTAGATCTTTCCTACCATAAAATCAGGGGTGTGGCTGAAAGACAGCAGAAAGAAGGAGCCAATGAGAAGCAGTAGAAAGGCTATATACAAATTTGGTCTAATTCTGCGTCTTGGCTTTTGTCCCTCTAAATGACTGAAACAACGAACGGTGCACAAAACCGATGAAAGAGAACGACGGGCGTCTGTGGTGTAGTGGTTAGGCGCTTCACCGTCGCATAAAGTAGAGCCGAGTT
>NW_004797370.1:1463054-1475554 GCF_000002075.1 Aplysia californica
AACGGGGGAAATAAATCTTGAGTGATGCAAAAAATGAAAAGGGGGGGGGGGTGGACAAGAAGAATATGTTAGGAATGCTGAATTTTGTCCTGCAAGTCAGCATGACAAAGGGCATATGTCCTAATACTTCTAGCCCATGTAAATACATGGGAAAAAATGAAGCAATAAAGATATGTCTAAAATAAATATATATAACGAGATAGAAATGGATGATGGGGTATGAGGAGAGTCACCTCGCGCTGGAAAGTAAACAGTTTAGGGCCCATTTCGACAACCTGTAAGATTATCCCCGCACAGAAATAGTGCTGTTGCTGGTAAAAAAATATCACTTTCAGATATTAGAATCACAAACAGCAGAACAACATGCATGACAAGAAACTAATGACGAAATGGTACAATACATACATACAACGGAGGTCTCAAGTTGACAAAATGCCAAAAAATATTCACAAAGAAGTAGTTTATCATGTCTCCTTAATACATACATTGTGTACATATAATACCATAATTTTTTTAGGCCAAATGAGGTGTATTTGAATTTCAGCTAAGAGTAACAACGTGCATTGTTTAACTCAAAACACAGACATCATACCTGTGTCTGGGACATCTCTTCAAGCCACATACTGTGCACACAGTTTTCATCAAAGTCAGCTCATCATCTTCAAGATACTTCTGTCAAAATAAAGCATACCATTTTTTAATTCATATAAGAACTATATCTTCCATTTGTTCTGGTATTTGTTGAGACTAGTCACAATTGATCTTCCATTTCAAAACAGGATGCGACACCTTCATTCTGAGATTCAATACTGATTGACTGAGCTAACAATGCCTCCTGACTTTTGTTTGACAAACATGTCAAAGAATATAGAAAAATGCTTCAGGACAACATAAATTATTATATAAAAAGTTGTTATTTTCATGCAAATATAACAAGCTTCTGAAAATGAAATGACTCACCCTTGACTTCCTTGAGTATGGAGGCAGCAGGTTAGGTAGTACAGAATCGGGGCTGAAAAAGCACATAAACCGTTTTAAAATACCACTTTTTTGTTCTAACTGAGGGCAAAAAGCCTGAACATACTAAACAATACCAACACAATAATTTTCTTTTCATCCATCTAGGTACCATTTCGGCATTCTTCCGCATTTTGCAAACAAAATGATGTAACACCTTTCAAGGGAAGTCCGGAAAACATGCCCAAATTCTACAAAACAGGCCAGAACAATCAACTCAGTCTCCATTAATTAAAGAAGATCTTGGATGTGTATGCAGGATGTCCTGAGAGTCTGTTTGGTTGAAATAGTCCCATCAATGACAGAAAAAACCAAAAAAGTACAAACAACAACAGAGTTAATAAAACATGGATATTATAAAATAGCAAAAACAAAAGTACCTGAGAAAGCTGTATGCCAACACCAGACCTCCAGCAAATGCCCAGAAGATGAAAAACACATGGAAAAGGCTGAAATGTGAATTTAAAAATATGGAGCTGTGAAAACATGCCAACTAGGTATTCCGAACAATAAGGTCACTAAAACATTTAAGTAAATCATAATGATGACCCAAAACATTGCATGGTGACCAGTTCCAGTTGTGATCAGTGTGGAGAAGAGAAGGGCATGAACTTAAAATGGAAAGTTCATGTTACTGTATACACTCAGGAATGAAAGTGATCGTATTGGTATGTATTTACATTATTAGTCTGGTTGCTTGAGCAATTTTTATCTTCTTTTTTTTGGAGGTCCACATATTTTATGTCCATTTAAAAACACATTTCAATGTGTTTTCTTTTAACTGAAAAAGTTGATCAAAGACACAGAAACATGTAGTTTGGTAGTCACCAAGGACACCCAAGATATGAAATTCACTATATTTTGGCTGCCATGTTCTAGCTAATTTTACCTGGCAACTTCCACCTCCTTCAATCGCAACTTGACTTCAATCAAGATAGGGGAGTATAATTTCTTTCAATAAAATTAAAAGGAAGACAAATGGACAAGCTTTAAGATTATAAAAATAACTTTAAAGGCCCAAAATTAACGAGTGCCTGATTCCATTGCGTCATGACACATTTGTTAGCAATGAGCATGTGTATGTATGAATGAGTGTCAGTATACTGCCAGAGAATGGGTCTGTGAGGGTTTGCAATTGACAAGCGGAAATTTTCAGCCTAATCAAAAAGACCACTACCACACTAGCTAGTGCTTCTAGTTACCCTATCTACCCAGTTTTTTTCATTGAAACAGTCCTCTTGTGCTCAACAGTGGCTACTTTGATGTATAGATTTATATAATACTAGCTGGGCCCCCTTTCGATGAAAGGAATGATCGGTGCTTTAATATCAACTAAAAGTTATTGGCCTACTATATATATTTACTCTCTACTAAACGGGGGAAATAAATCTTGAGTGATGCAAAAAATTAGAAGGTCTAGATCTATACTCTCAAAACAAAATGCGCCTCATGAAATATCACTTCCGGATTTTCTAAAATTGCAGAGACAGAATCGTCGGCCTACAAAAGCGATCGGCGAAATAAAGAAATTTAGCTTTTTGCAGCAAAACGGCCTCAAAACTGAAAAAACGAAGTGCGTCATGATCTGGAGAATATTTTCAAGAATGTTTTGGTGAAAACCGCATCGATCGATGCAGCCATTAAAAAGCCTTTTGAATAGCAAAATTCGGCCACCACAAATAGATAATAGAAACCATGTAAGTGTCATGGCACTGTGGAATCAGGCATTCATTAAAATTCGGTGAAAAAAATACACATCTATCTTGAAAAGAAGTCATGACATTTGGGATTGAATGAGGTGGGGTTGTCTGGTTCCAGAAGTGAAATAAGTGAAAAAATAGCCACCAAAGTTTGGTAACTTCTACAGCTGAGACTGAGAGTCCTCGGAAACGGAAAATAAAAATTTTTTGTGCTTTTAATCAACTTTTTTCTGCAAAACCCACCTATAAAAGCGTATTAAATGGACATAAAAGGTGTGGAGCCAAAAAACAAAAATTCGATAAAGTTTACTATTACTATACCAGCAAAAAAATGCTGATTTCTTTGATTTCATTACTATGATGAGCGCCTGATTAGAGAGTACACCATGATGCCTCACATATTTTGTAGTGCATTTTTGCTGCTTAGCAAATGGACTGGTGTGTGATGTTGCCCAATACAAGAAAACAGTAATTTATTGTTTCTTTACTGCACCCCACAAAATATTCAAAAGATAAAATATAAAAATCAATAGCTATTGCAATGGACTGTCACGACATAAAATAGTAGATTCAGTTTATGATCAGGCTAGTGTAGAAACCAACACATGAACCATGATTCATTATAAACACTACATCTAGTCTAATTGAAGCCTAATAGAAGCCAGTCCTCTAGTTCTAGTTCGCAAGCAAAACCTGGAAAGATGAAGTACAAAGTCAAGAATCAATGTTATACAGTAAAATCCACACAAAAAGGTGTTTTTATATAGACTCAGAAGGTGTTGGCCAAAAATTTTAAAAATTGATACATCTACATCGCCAAACCAGTGGAAAAATGCCGGTTTCTTTGATTTCCTTATTTTGACGAGCGCCTGATTTCATTGGGAATGTCTCACTTATTGGGTGAATAGATGAGAAGAATAAGACCATGTGCTTTAAAAAATTACACATGTCCATTGGTGTGAATTTGTGTGTATTGTCTGATGTTGATGAAACCTCTCTTACTCTTACAGTGATCTTCAGATTAACAAAATGTTTTATTCTTCTTTGTTAACCCTCCCTGCCCTATGGGCATACACCCCGTAAATCATTATAATACTCCTCTAGATTCTAGTATCTGCACACATGGTACACCCTTAAAAACCTTTTGTTTCGTTCCTGTCTATGCTTCCACACAATTTTGAATAAAAAGAGTCCCTATCTTTTGAGCCCACTTGTCGATGCGATCATGTCTATTTTTAGTCTGCTATGCGTGCATGTAATAGTGTCTACACAATGAAGCAAGGTGTGTTGCCTTTCTTTCATACGTGAGCGAGACATTAAGTCGATACGTAAAATCAGGACATTTGCTCAGCCTCAAGTTGCTTACATTGTTTTATGGCTTTCTACATGCACGTCTTGTCAATTGATAAAGCCATCTTCTCTTCATTCTTCATTCTGCTGTCACATAGTTTGATGGGAAGCCTAGTCTTTGCAACCGATGAAAATTTAATACGCAGTGGCCGCCGTGAACGTAGTTGGCAGGCTACGTTCACGGCGCCCTGAATGCAGTTTAGTTTCCAGGCGCTTTTAAGGCTACATTCACGGAACTAAAGCTTCGTTTAGGGGAAGTGTCTATATCTATTGCCGGTTTAAGTCAGCCGGTTTTAGTCAGTGACGACAGTGATGTATTTAATATTTTGGCCAGCTTCAGTGTTCCATCCCAGGAGAGGAAGGAAAACGAAGCGCCTTTACAGAATTAAAGTCGGGATATGGGATTTGGAAAATTGGATACGGTACATTGGAAACAAGAGGTGAGAGATGGGAAACAGAAGGTGGGATTTGGAAGATGGGACTGGTTATAAAATGTGTACAATAATGACTGTATAGCACCTGGTCAGCCTGCGAACCGACGCAGAGAGAAAATGACAGGAATCAATTATAAATTTATCTCTTAAAATTATAATAACGCACACCCTCTCTCTCATTCTGTCTGTCTCTCTCTCTACCCCCCTCCCTTTCTCTTTCCTACTCTCTTTCTCTCCCCCCCCCTTCTCTCTCTGTTTTTCTCAGTCTTTCCCTCTGTCTTTCTCCCCCCCCTTCTCTCTCCCTCTCTCTCCTCTCTCTTTCTCTCTCTCTCACACATACACACACACACTGCCCGCAGACAAAATTGCACACTTTCAATTCGAGAGAGCTGGAACGTTCGTTTACACTCGTATATCACAGGCTGTCATACTCTAACACAAGATCGCGCTCAAGTCTCGTCCGGACGCGAGATAGGGCAATTGAAACATCTTGTTGGTAGGCTTATACATTTTTGTCATATATACATATATCTAATGCGTTGTTGCGTAATTGAGAGTTCATCGCTTTCCCTTACACTAGCAAGCTCTGAGCCAAAGCTCAGTGTAAGGGAAAACGACAAATGGTCGATCGGTTAAGGATCACTGCTTCATTTTCCTTCATCTTATGGGATGGAACGCTTGAAGCAGGCCAAAATATTAAATATACGTCACTGTCGTCACTGACTAAAACTGGCTTACTTAAACCAGCAGAGGACGCTTCGAAGCTTGAGTGCCGTGAACGTAGCCTCAACAGTACCTGCAAACTGCATTCTCAGGGTGCGGTAAACGAAGCCTGCAGACTACGTTCACGCGCCGAGAACGTAGCCACTGTGAATTTAATAAGAGAGTTGTGTTTTCTTTCTTAAGAACAAGCGTTCTGTGAGTGGAATGTCAGGAGAGATAGATACAGGTGCCTCACAATCATATCCCCCTCCCTAGCACCTTGGTTACTGAACAATGATATATTAGACTAGCTTTGACATAGAACTACGGCGGAATGAATTGTGTGCTGGTCTATGAAACCAATGTTGCCA
Organism: Aplysia californica; assembly: GCF_000002075.1. Taxonomy (NCBI): domain Eukaryota; kingdom Metazoa; phylum Mollusca; class Gastropoda; order Aplysiida; family Aplysiidae; genus Aplysia; species Aplysia californica. Next base: position 1,468,629 of record NW_004797370.1, read on the forward strand.
TACAGCCTATGCTAGACTCTATACAGCAACACAACTTGTTGCTTACTACAATGCTTATAGGCTAACAAACACTCAGATTCAACAAAATTAATAAGGCCAGGTCAGTCCCAACGACTTTCGAGTTTCACTGTTACTGCAGTCTGCATAAATCATCAAATGATAACAACAATGCCATATTCATATGATGAGAAACACTCTCATTCTGAAGTCGTCTAAACCACTCTCTGACTCTCTAATATCTAGATATCTAGTCGAACAAAATACTCACTTGTAAAATAATATATTCGCCAGTACTAGAACAAAACATGCTGTTGAAAACTTTAAGTGCCTTTGGGCGTAGAATTTTAGCAAATACCATGGAATCATAACGGTAAATGCATTGAATGTATGGTATAAAATTGTTTTCCTGTGGGATCCCCTCCCATCCACATCATGTTATTTCAGAATAGCTTCCCTTGGTTTAGACAGGAAGTTTACTTCTTTCAGTGATTAGATGTAAACGATATTTTGATTGGACAGAATCTATACTCCCATACCGGAAAAACAAAAGCATTGTTTGCGCAAGTCACAGCTTTATTTTGTTGTCACTGGAGACAAGAGCGATAAGGAAATGTGCAATGGCTGACACCAGACCACCGCCGCGATTCACATGTAACGAGGGCCACTGGCTTCCTGGCCTGTGAAACTTGCGAGTTGCGCGTTGTGAATATGTAAGTTATGAATTGAATAGACTTGTAGTAGTATTCTGTTTGTGGTTTAATTTATTTATGACTCTTTTTCGGAATGTACATGGGTGTCACTGAAGTCACCAGCCTAGTTTAAGACTTGTAAGATCAGACCAATTTGATTTTTTTTTAGACTGCAAAAACAAAGTTGACGTTTCACTCTGTGTTTTTTTTCAACTCTCCAGTGATTTGTTGTTCTATCCGTCCAACTGTCCACTTTTTTAGGGCTAAGACTGTAAAAATGTCTTGATTTTGGGTTGGTATGTGTTTATTAATTGCGGGATGTGACGTTTACTTCTTAAGTCTTAATTTAATTTTTGTGAAGAAAGTGGCTATTCTCACCCGCCCAGAAGTTCTCGCAAGATCAACTCCTCCCCTCTTCTCTCTCTCTCTGTCTCTTTCTGAATACTGTCTATCGGTGTGGACGATCAAATTGACCAAAACAAAGTTAAAAAAATGATGTTAAAACACAAAAGTAAATTAATTTGGTTGTCTACAAAGATGCTACGGCTATTTAACTTTTCGATAGCCGAACTACGCGGGTCGCCATTTTGTTTTGCCCGGAAATTCTCACGCTACTCCTCTCTCTCTTTCTCTCTCTCTCTCCACTGCCCACAGACAAAATTGTACGCTTTTAGTAGGCTACAGTTGTAATGGAACGTTTGTTCACGGCACAGAATTCTACAATTTTTCTGTTATCACAGTGTAGAATTCTGTGGTTTAGGGTGAACGCAAAATTTGGTGAACGCGCACCGGGTGAGAATAGCCACAAGACTCGCCTGCACTATTCTCACTCCGGGTGAGAATAGAGGTGGCCTTTTGTGAAAGATCGTGAATGGAAATGTTTCTCCAATCCAAGTCCTATACGTATCGGATTTCAATTAGCCTATGGCTTTTCATTTAATTGACCTGTTGTGCCTTTTGCGTAGTAGACACGGAGTTTTACTTCCCTGTGCAACATTTGATTTCACTCTGTAATTTTACTCTGTCTAAATGGTTAGATCTAGATTCTATGCGCCGTAAAAGTTTCTGTAGCAAATTATTAATTTGATGGGTATTGGTCTAGACTATGGGACAAGTTGATTGTTGATTGAATGTGATGTACACTAACAATAGAAATAGAATCTAGTAGTCTAGTAGGCTTAATGATTGAGGAAAAAGCTTCTTATAACCGAATAGCCATTAGTTGACTTTTATGAGATCAAAAAGGGCTTGGAGTCTCCTTTTGTGCATGTTGTAAATAATGTTTCATTATTTCTATTTTCCTCGTTTGATAATGATACTGTATTCTACAATGCAAACTTTCTTCTTTTTCCAGTTTGTTCCAGAACTGTTGGAAGAAAGAGCACATTCTCCTGTCGTTGTAACACTTGAAAGAAAACTCAATAATAGGCCTACGTACGTCACACGCCTTGTGTTTTACTTTAGATTATAAATCAGTGTGCTTCAGCTCAAATACCAAGCCTCAAAATGGAATTATTCCTTCAAACTATTGCTGTGGACAACTAGAAAATCAGCATGTGAAATAAAACAGATCTTCCAACATACCCGGATGAATTCTTGCCATATTTATTTTTCTGAAAAAGGGGAGACAACAAGAATTTAAGCTGGCGAAAGCCGGCGAAAAGAACTTTAAGGTATGTTGCATAGTACTAATTTTGGAAGAAAATAGTGCTATATTATATTATAATACTGTTATCTTTCTTCTCCTTAAATTCTTCTTTGTTCTCGATGACAGCAGCCAGTCCAATGTCGCACATCGCAGTCCGCTTCATATCTGAGAGACTGTGATAGAGCTTTCTCTCAAGAGGAGTGACATTCTGCAACGTCTGTGTACGAAGGGTGGTGTAGCGTGGGCAGTGCTAAAGGATATCATGATTGGCATCTTTTGAGTCTGTTGTGGCCACAACGGAGTCGAAAGATTGTGACCTTGTCTGCTCTATTTAGGGTGTAGTAGGGGTCACGTCTATTGTGATTAGGGTGGGATCTTTTCCATCTGTTTCTAATGGCAGATTTTATCAGCGTTTTATACTGTTATCCAAATTCTGATGTTTTGCTTGCCTGTGAACTTCTGTTATGACTGTCGATCCAATGATCATTTTGCTGATGGCATAATTGTGATGTTAAGTTTTGTATAACAGAAACATAAAAACCAACAGTGATCTATTTTCCATTTTTGCTACTGGTTGGCTATGCCAGTGGACTGGTAACATAGGGCTCTGTGTCTGTATTCTTTGCCATTTCCTTGATACTGCCCGAATAGGCTATATTTATCATTATTGTCGCTCTGTTGCCATCTTGTTTTATGGTTCTGTGTGATTTCCCTGCTTAGATGAAACTGACCATCACATGCCTGGGGGGGGGGGGGGGGGTGCACATGTATTTGATACTGACAGGTCGATATTGTCAATCTGAATATTGACATATGATAAGTCACCTAGTGGGTCGGATGCGGATGCTGTAGTGTAGTTTTGCTCCTTCTTTCCTATCAAACATCTATCTCCCCTTTTCTCTCCTTCTCCTGTTTTGTGTTTGTTACTCTTTTGTAATAACTCTGATCTTCGGCACTAATATGACCTTATTGTGTAGCATGCCGTAAAACTCTTACTAAAACTAAAATTAAATATGATTACAAAATATTTATGTGTTGATAATCACTGTATCAGAAACATGTTAATCATTTGTATCTCTTTGTAATATACATATACTATACTGTGTTACATTTTAAATGTCTTGTCAAACTTTGGCAAAAGTAAGAACTTGTGGGCCTACATAGTTGAAGGATGGTCACTTTATCTAAAAGTCATCATAACTGTAGACCACTTTGGGTGCGACTTCTATGGCTCTGTCAGCAAGTGAATGAGTGGGAGGTGAAGAGATTGGCAAATGGAATAGAGAAATGTGATAGAAAAATGTTTGTAGCAAGAGTGTTGAGCTACTGTTATCTTCACCAAGTAACTTTTGTGCTGTGGGGTTACTCTCATTGGTGCATCAAGTGGTCAAGTGATAGTAAAGTGTATGTATGTCAAGCAATATTGGTTTTGATAGACATTTCGTTGGTGGTCACAGGATTACATACTTGAAAAAAATCATATGTGAGGCAGCGAGATGAAATCAGGCGCTCGTCAAAATAATGAAATTGAAGAAACAGACATATTTGTGCCAGTTTGGCAATTTTTACCATTTTTTGTTTTCCAATTAAGAACACATTCCAGATCAATTTTTATGGGAAAAAAATGTTAATTAAAAGCACACAAAAAATGACAATTTTCAATTTCCACAGACTCTCAAGCTATGGAAATAACTAAACTTTGGCGACCATTTTCTAATTAATTTTACCTTTGAAACCAGGCGACCCCACCTTCTTCAATCTCAAATATCTTGACTTCTATTCAAGATAGATGGGTACTTTTTTCCCCGATAGCAAGCCAACTAAACAAGCTTTAAGATGATACCAATAACTCCACATGCCCAAAAATTGACAAGCTCCTGATTCCACCATGTCGTGACACATATGCATTGTTTGCTTTTAATGCATAGTGACACAAGGTATGACATGCATGTATACTACGTGCTTCATGTGCACAATTTTAGTTTTTATGCAGCGTATTCTTTTATATTATATGTGGTTTCCTAGAGTCAACAGTGAATTTTGTCTTCATAATAATCTTTACCAAGCAGACACCACAAGTATGTCTTTTGAATCCCACATTGAAACTATTTTCAGTAGGGCATAGCCTCCTAAATGTAGGTTAGATTATTATTTTGGAGTGCCTATGTTCCAGTTTGTATTCAAACTGAATGAACTGAGCTTGATAAAAACAGTCTACTCAAAAAGTGGCCCCAAGCAATGTTTACAGCTGTCTAGCATCTTATTGGGATCTCTTTCAAGTTGTGCTACCGTAAGTGAATATTTGGCTTGCTTTTATGCAGTTGCTTTTATTTCTTGTTTCTTGTGCAGTCCTTTGTGAACTAAATTTCCTTTCCTTTCAGAGTCCTGTGGGATCAGGTGCTGCAGGTGGGTCAGTTCTGAGCGGTGCTACTGCCCGTGGGATGGAGAGATATGAGAATCTTGGCCTGGTGGGAGAGGGCAGCTATGGGATGGTGCTCAAATGTCGACACAAGGACACAGGACAGTTGGTTGCCATCAAGAAGTTCTTAGAGTCAGAGGACGACAAAATGGTGAAGAAGATAGCCATGAGAGAGGTCAAAATGCTCAAGGTAGGTAACACTTTTACGACATTTTATAGTTCTATCATATTGTTTTGTGTAAGGGAAGATGAGGCATATATGGATAATTATAGACGGCTCGAGACTGATGATTTGATGGTGCCAGTCCACTAGACAATCTACTGCAATGTCTCTGTTCTTCTTGATGTTCTACCTCTGGACTGGTCTGACAACTGATCGAATTGACAGTGTCCTAGTCTACTACGACACTCAAAACTAAACATTTTCCTCGTTTTAAACTTGCTTGAGACTGTCTTTGGCCATATTAAAACTATTTTGATGGTTGTAGTTTGTCGGGGTGGGGGGGGGGGGGGGGGGTGATTCTGATTTCTAGAAAACATCAGGATGTTGGAATGATAGTACGAAAATGTATACAATTACCCTTCAAAGACTTTATGTTAAAATGCTAATTATTGTGGTAGACCATCAGGTGGAACACAGTCAGTCAGGCAGTACTTACGGTAGACCACATTATTGCAGTAGACCTTCAAAAAAAACCCGCACTGATTTGGGGGTTGTGCTTTCTTGTGTGTGATGCTACCATATTGTTTCATCTATACATAAAAATTATGAGAGTGGCAACACACTACTTCCAATACTTGTGAATAAACACGTTCAAATGGAAACAAAAAAACTGATATCCATACATTTTTTTTCTATTTGAACATGTTTATTCACCTCCTTTGACAGTAGCAGGTTACCTTTCTCAGTATTGAAATCAGTACTGTCCATCCTGCTCTAAATACCACCTCTTAAAGACATCCCCCTGTACAAACAATCAGTTCCCACTACTTTCTATATTATGATGACACTGTCTATGAGGATCATCTGTCTTAGATGACCTCTGTTCTCCTCGATAATGGGTGTTTGTCTTGGACGCGTTTGAAGGTGGCATATAAATATGTCAGCTTGATCTGAAACAATGACTTTCTGTCTTGTGCCCAATATTTTCTGACATTCAGTAATTAATACTTGCTTAGTAAAGCCTAGTGTACTGTGTCTTGGGAGATGTAGGCTTTCTTTCAAAATGTTTACTTTTAATTAATGTATTTGCCTCGCTTCAAAAAAGAAATGCAAAAAATGATGCACCCCAGAAGCGTTCAGTCTTTTTTTTTTGACATTACACCTGTTTCAAGGACAATTGTTCACTGCACCAGTTAGCCTCATACTGATTTATTTTGCAGACAACTGTTTTTTCTCGTCAGTATCGTCTAGTCACTTTGTTTCGGCTGTCTTTCCTTTTTCTTTCATCACTACTGAGAGCAATGCATGTATTACATTTAGACTGATAACTTTATGCCACGAAAGATCCTCTTAGCTTATCCTTAATTCTTTACTTCTTCTTCCATTATGGATTGGGTGAAATAAAAGGATTAGAACAAGAGTGACATGGGGGAAATTTCATAGGATGTATGTGTTCGTATATGTGTGTGTATATATGTGTAGGTGTTTATAAGTGTGTTTCTGTGTGTGTCTGTGTTTGTGTGTGTGTGTGTGTGTGTGTGTGTGTGTGTGTGTGTGTGTGTGTGTGTGTACGTGAGTGTGTATGAGAGAGAGAGAGAGAGAGAGGGGGGGGGAGGAAAGAGGAGGAAGTTAAGAGTTATGTGTTCAAGAAACTGTCTTGTCTGTGTTTTGCTGTGTGTAAGTGTTGGTGGAGAGGGGAAAGTGCTGGAAGAACTCTTTATTTTATTCTCACTCCTGTTATTTCTGTCTGTCAGCCTTTGTGTATTTTTCACAGCTGACTCTGATTGCTAATCTATATTTTTTGGTGTGTATTTTTTCTCCCTTTTTAACTCTAACATTACTTTTAGGCGTGATGGTTTGAGTATGCCAATGTAGTTATACATGTATGCAGTCATGTGAACGTGTGTGTGTATATGTGTCTATGTGTGTGTGTGTGTGTGTGTGTGTTTCTGAATGTGTGTGTGTGTGTATGTATGTGTTTGAGAGAGACAGAGAGAGAAGGAAAGA
>NW_004797370.1:1480964-1482608 GCF_000002075.1 Aplysia californica
GAGAGAGTGAGATAGATAGATAAGGAGAGAGAGAGAGAGAGAGAGAGAGAGAGAGAGAGAGAGAGAGAGAGAGAGAGAGAGAGAGAGAGAGAGATTATAGGTCACGGCCTGGGCTTTTCTTTTAGATCTAAGGTTGCCTTATGGCTACGGCACGTCTCGAGCACTGAATCAGCTTATGCCTCGTCAAACTTTAAAAAGCGAGATTTCCATGTTTGCTTGTTACAAAATGTGAACTGTACTTGTTTGTTACAGGAAGTGCATACTGCTCCCCTACCTGTACCTCGAAAGTATAGAAACGTGTCTTTGCAAGTGATTTTTGTGTTGCCCACAAAATATGTACTGACTGGAGCCGATGCATACCTCACAAACTTGCACATAAAAACGCTGTGCACATTCCCATTATACACCCCCATCCACCCGCCCACCGGCTCTTATGCATGGTTCAGTTCATGCACTTGAACAAACTTCTATTCAAACCTGGACATTTTCAAGACGTACCCAGAAATTTCTTTCTCAACTTCCTGGTCATGTTAGAAAGTTCTACAAAACAGGTCGTCAAAACATTCATGGAAAGTTCCTTCAATGCACACAAATATTGAAGACGAAGTAAAAATACAAGCCCTGCCATGTCTTCATGCCTTCAGTGACAATATTGAGGCGTACAAAGACTAAAGGAATCCTCTGGATTATAAATCCGACTTTTTAAGCTACACAATTGTACGAAAATGGCTTTTTAATAAACAATTTCAGAGGTAACAACCTAACTGTGTTGCAAGAGCCTCAAAACTCTTTCTAGAAAAAAACATGACTGCCATTGTGTGGATGTGTATAATCTGTTGCTATAGAACAACACAACGGCGTGTATGGTTCTATGGTTCGTCTGTTGGCCTTGTACAGAGAAGGCCAGAGTTTCGTTCTGTCCAGGGGAGGTTATTTTATTTTATTTTTATTTTTAATACGGGGTGCCCACTACGGACGTGATCGGCCGATCGGCCCTCTCGCCCGACTCGATCGCCTCAAAAACAAACGTGTTTGTTTTCAGTTTCAGGCGATCGAGTCGGGCGATCGGCCCGATCCAGCCGTAGTGGGCGCTCCGTATAAGGGACGTCAGTGGCCTAGTGATTTGGGTCTTGGACTTGAAACCGTAAGGTCGTGAGCGAATCTCGCCAGGGATCCGACGTTGTGTCCTTGGGAAAGGCACTTTATTCGAATTTTCCTCTCTTCACCCCGGTGGAAATGGGTACCTGGCGAAAGATCTTGTTATTTTGATAGTGTTTGAGAGCGTGCAATCCGCAGCCTGCACTGTATGTTCCTAGGAAGCCGAGACGGTTTTTGAGTGTTCCAATGGTCTCCTGGGGTAGTAATAATTTAAATTACAAAGAACATGCTGTAGAGCGTGGATATGCGCTATGTAAATTCAATTTTTATTTTTATTTTCATTTGTCGCTTCCTTGTTGTTCTTATACAAGCAAAAAAAAAAAAAAAAAGCTCCAGCACGCCAGATCCGATAAAAGATTGCTGATCTGCTGGCGGGTCTTATTGCCCCACATCAAAAGGGACCGCCGAGCGGGTTCCCGCAATGTACACCAAGACAACAACTTTGTAAATTAGTTCCTGTTACGAAATCGTTCATTTGTACCCCCC
>NW_004797370.1:1482832-1488025 GCF_000002075.1 Aplysia californica
TCATCATCACCATCATCATCATCATCATCATCATCATCATCATCATCATCATCATCATCATCATCATCATCATCATCATCATTTTCATCATCATGCGAAATAGGAGTGAGAGTCTTGCTTGATTCACACCCCCCCCCCTAAAATTTTTTAAAGAAAATTAAAATTTGTTTTATTGACTCGGCTCAACGTTTGGCCACGTACGTAGGCTTCCTCAGGAGCATCATCATCATCATCATCATCATCATCATCATCATCATCATCATCATCATCATCATCATCATCATCATCATCATCCTTCTCATTGGTGGTACTGGTCAGAGTATAATAATTATAGTACATGTAGACCTACTTCAGCTTTGTTCCCCTCGAGACTGTGGTCAATCACTGCACACTCGTCAAGTTTGTCACCGTCTATTTGCCTTTCAATCTAGTTTGACGTGCCTTTAGAGTGCAATGGATGGACGAGCTGTTGTTTTGATAATTTTTGCTGTCCTGCAACTCTTTAACCCCGATGACTCAAACAACAGACCGTGGTTGGTTGGCGGGGGCTCTGGTGTGGTTTGCTCCTTCTATCTCATCCAACATCTACCGTCCTTATCTCTCCTCCTTTTTGTGTATGTTACCCTCTTGTAACACATCTATTCCTCGGCACTTATATGACCTTATTGTTTTGCAAGTGCCGTAAAGCTCTAACGAAAACTAAACAACAGACCTTTGTAAGCCTGTCCCTGTTTGGAAATGCAAATTTCCTGGTATCACTTTCCCGGACACTAACTCGGGTTTCGTTCGTATCGTGTAGTACGCAATGGTTTTGTTTGGGTTTGTTTTCTTCTGTTCGGTTTTGTTCTTGCTATAAGGCCTTTAAAATGTTCACCTGAAGTACCCGATGTGTTTTTTTACCTTTCCGAAGCCCAGGATGCGCTGCAAGTACAAAGCCAGGTCCTCTCTTTGAAAGTATTTTTAAGCAGGAAATTTTAGTCAAGCAACGTAGTGGTTTGAGTACCCTGAAGGAGGTGACAGTTCGGCGCATGACTGTTACCCAGTGCTGTTTTAACAATAAATGGCATCAAGCCTTTTTAACTGAATCCGGTGAAATACCACATACATTTTTTGGCACATACTCACCCCAATGACATAAGTATTCTATGGTTGTGGAACTAATAAAGATTCCCAACTACGTCAGTAGCATTTCGGATGAAATTATCTCTATCAATGTGGTTTGCCGTAACACACCCACGTCATTCCAGCGCTGATCTGAATCAGCTGCCGTGCAAAGTCTTAGGTTTTTACAACCTGAAAAACCCTGTTACACGGTCGTGAAAATCAAAATGCAGCAGTATGCGAAACTAAGCATAGATTTTATCTTAGATCGATGTAAGCTTAATCTCCCACCTCACTCGTCTCCCTACCCCCCCCCTAAAAAAACCCCCAAAAACACACACACACACACACACATACTCACTCACTCACACACACACACACACACACACACACACACACACACACACACACACACACACACACACACACACGCACACGCACACATACGCACACCTCATATACACAAGCGCTCATGAAAAACCTATTTTGTTCCTAGAAAAGTTTGGCATTATGATTGTTACTATCGTTGTAATGATTATTACCAGCGTTGTGAAAAGCTCAAACTGTCCCGCAAAAAAAATAAACCGCAAGGAAACAACAACAGAGAAAAAACCCAACAACAACAACAACAACAACAAACCATCGAACAACAAACCAAAACACAACGGCAACAAAAATGTACCTTGTCTGTATTGGCAATTAGAACTAAATAAATCTCACCTTGTTTGCTTTTCCACAACGTTGCTAATGCTCTGCTGACACAGTGTGAATAGCGTTACTAATAATAGCATTGTACGGAAATGAGGAAGTAATTTGTTTATAATGTGATTATAGGAATAAATTATGAAGGTTTAGAAGCTTCTAAACTGCAACTGATATTGGAAGTTAAATCTCGAGGCTTTTATAATGGGTGCAGTCTAGATCCTAGAATACAATAACATAATATTATTATTATGTTACTGACTGAAAAGTCATGGCAGCCTGTATTCACAATATAATTATTATACTGGAAGGCTCCAGAAATAATTCTTTGGAAGTTGGAAATTTTACTGTTGGACGTGGGTGGGACGTGAAGGGCACCCAATGACAGAGAAGACGACCACAGTGTAGATATTTTTGCATACTGGCCTTTGAAATATAATCCCCCCCTCTCCCCGTCTCTCTCTATCTCTATCTATCCATCTATCTATCTATCTATCTATGTATCTATCTATCTATCTATCTATCTATCTATCTATCTATCTATCTATCTATCTATTAATTATTCTTTATGCAGTGTGCGTATGTTCCACGCCTAAATAAACGTATGAAAGTCATACTCATACGTGTTGGTGTATTTTATTCTATCTTTGCAGGGGACATGCTCGCGGGTCTGGGGTGGGTTTTTTTTTTTTACACTTCCCGCCTCAGCCCACCAAATCAAAGAGTCATCAGACATTCTGAGTTCTTATAGAGGGTTATTGTGTTTTTATTGCCGGTAAGGTGGGTGGGTGTAGCTCAAGGAGCACGAAGGTGTTACATCATTCCTGCGGTCTACATAATACATGTAAAGGAGAACGTTGGACCTCGCTGCTTACTGGCTGTCTGTGGATCTGACACTCTGGGGGCCCGACCACTGTTTAATGTGCCACGTTCACGCGAAGGATTTCCAGGTCTCTTGTGCAGGTTCAAATATTGTTAATCGATCTCGGACAAAAAGGGAGTTCCCTTGTGGTGGCCGCGCGGGCCCGCAGAATAAGAAAAACGTGTAGAATGTGCTTTGTTTGTTTTATTGTCTTTGTTTCTACGGCTCTGTTGTTCTTTCGCTTTTTTGTCTTGTTTTTTTTAAATATTGGATTGTTTTATTTCGCATCGGGATTTTGTCATTTTGTGTGTTTTCCTTACACCGTTTATAGTGTCTTCTTACTTATTACACGGGGCCATATACGAGTTGGACCCCCCCCCCCCCAAACTCCCGACTAAAAGTTAATCATCTAACGGATAAAGTCTTTCTAGAAGTACATAAAAATTTCTCGGATTCGACATCAAAAGTCCCGTTGAGTTTTGAGACTGTCTCTAACCAACTCTGTAGACATGGCCGGTGGGATTGACATACAGTCGACAACGAATGAATTGATGTCGTCGTGGGAGTTTTAAAAAAAAAATAGATAAACTCATATGAAGTTCAACTTAACCGTTGGGACCTGTAAAGAAGAAGAGGAGCTGAGACCCGAGAAAAAGATCAACTGTTTACTGAACCGAAGATGAGCTGAAACGAGTTCAACACTAGTGGAGTCGATTATACGGCGTAGTAACGTGATACGTTGCGTTGGCATGAAAGCTCGTCAGTTGGAGAGGATAGAGCTCTGAAAACACACTACTTACCTGTCATGACAGAATCTATTTGATGACTTCTAAAATCGGCAATACTGCCATAGTCAATATAATGGACTCAATTACAGCCTTGTGAAGAGAAAAATAAGAAGGCATTTCCACTATGTTTGATCAGTTTTGCAATGATGGCTCGTGGATAATATTATGCGTCAACGGAGATGGAAACATAATCATTAATCATCACATGTGTGGTAAATGAGGGGAAATTGGCATCTTCTTGTTCACAAGAGTTCCCCTCGTCACCGCTGAGAGCCCCAGCCTGAAAGAAGACAAGAATCTAAGGCCGTGCTGTATTGAGCTTTCCAAAAATGATTTCTTCAGGACCCCACGTCAAAGGTCGTTTGAAGAAGGAACAAAGCTATGTCAATCAATAGTGAAAAACGCCCTGATACTGATAGTGATAGTGTGAGCAGCGCTTACACGTGTGGGAAATTAAAATATCTCCTTGTTCTTTAAATATTATGCAGGGGAACTGCATGCACTCATCCCGATAAAAAGAATAGTTATGGTGTCGTGAAATCGTGAACTGCCTCCCCCCCCCCCCTCTCTCTCTCTCTCTCTCTCTCTCTCTCTCTCTCTCTCTCTCTCCCTCTCTCTCTCTTTCTCTCTTTCTCTTTCTCTCTCTCTCTCTCTCTCTCTCTCTCTCTCTCTCTCTCTCTCTCTCTTTATCTGTCTGTCTGTCTTTTTGTTCCCTTAGAATTACAATAGATGGTTACAGTGCTTGTGGAATCCACACAGGCACTAATATTATTCAGGTTACTATTTTCGATCTCAACTTGTATATATTATCTTGAGAGAAGAATTAGCTGCCTTTGAATGGATGGCGACACTGGTTGGTCTATATATTTTCTTTCCTTTGAACGTTTGTCTGTCTATCGTACTCTTTCCCAGCATCAAATGACCGTCATTGTATCGATGTGCTCCTCCTTGTTCTAACAAGAATCAAACAAACGAAATAGCTGCCTGTGCGCTACTTGGCCCTTTTCCCACTTCTGTCGCAAGAGCGGGGTTTTTTTTTTCAGCTGAGTTAAGCCGCTGTTTGGCACACTGTGTTGGCGACGTTTTGGTCAAAGAGTGTTCACACTTCTGCGTGTTATGACGATGACGTCGACGCTACTTGGCCTATTGAACAAAAATTTTGCAGAAGCGGGAATTGCTTCCTCCTAGCAATATTTAACTATACTCACTGCTTCAGCACTTTCGGGGAAGAAGACAACATTATACATGTATACTATATGGTCGATTTTAAGGACAAGTGAACTAACCCAGATTTCGGGGGTTTCCAGAATTCTTGGCTTACACCAAAAGTGGGCATTGCCTTACCTATAGGAGAAGTTTGGTTTCAATCATTGGTGTGTATATTTGTTTGGAGAGAAAACTCTCCTTGTCTTTTAAAGAAACGGAACAAGGGGCAAAAACTTTACCTTGGATTTTCTCAAAACAGCATTTTCGGGATAGCCCCCTTGTGCTTAAAAGCGACCATATATAGGGGGAGAAAGGGTTAAAGTAAACAAGTTGGATGGAGTGGGGTGGGTGGAGGTGGGGGTAACCAAGTAGCTGCGGTGCTTATTGTTGGGAACCCATTCGCCTATTGTGGTCACAAATGACTCTCTTCTGAAATGATTGACTTTGGGACATTGGTTGCAAAATCTTAGTAGACGGAGAGTAACATGAACATACCAAATGTCAGGATTTTGTGAAACTATACAATATATTTAT
>NW_004797370.1:1488869-1500752 GCF_000002075.1 Aplysia californica
GGCTGTTGTTTGATATACGATTCATGAAAAGTAATATTTAACGTTCCTGGCGGAGTCGAAAACATTGGTGCTCATAATGTGGTGACTGCACCATGTGATGTGAGAGCTCCGATCTATACTGGCAGCCCGTACTGCGTAGAGAACTTTGCAAAGTCCTGAAAAGGACCAAGTTCAAGAATGCCCTTCCGCAGATTCAGCCGCGGTTCGCCCACATCTCTTTTCGTTATGGTGCACTATGAAAGCTGATGGTACATGTTATGGGGGAACTGTGAAAATAAAATACGTTTTGGAAGGACACAACGACCTGTCGCAAATAGAATGCTTTACCGCCAGTTTTCCTTCAGGGTAAATACATTCCTGGAATGGGAGAAAAGGAAACTTGGGGCATAGGGAGAGCAAAATATAATTATCATTAGATTTCGAGCTAACACAGTCTGTTCTTCGGGTATATGAAAGGGAAAGCGTGAAACAAATGCATTTTTACATAATATTAACCTTTCTTTTTATAAGCGGGATTTGTTATTGAACATATTACAATGCAAACACTGATATCTCTCATCTCTAGCCTACATGATACAACATAGAGTGAGGGGGGGGTGAGGAGAGGTGAGGGGAGGAGAGAGAGAACCAGTAAGTCATTAAGAGAGAGAGGGAAAAGGATGGAGAGAGAGAGAGAGAGAGAGATGGGTTTTACTCTTTCTTTGTCTTACAACTGTGGAACAATATTGTCAGCCTTGTATTTTTGGTCATTCTTGATTAAAAGACATTCAATTTGTGTTATTTTAAAATATTTTTTTAAAAAGAGATACTGAATTAAGTTAACGTCACATATTTTTTTGGGGTCTTAGCTGGGATGTGATAGGCTCAAATACTATATCGTTTTTAATGTTATTATATTGTCTCTTTATTCCGCTGATATAATTATGCATTGCCTTTTTTAAGGAGTTCCTGAGTTTTATAAAGCTTTGTGTATATCATTATGTACTAGGTTTCTGTGGTTACATCACAATGTAATATTTTCCGATTCAATAAGACAACGAGTAGCAGTTTTGTGGGCTGTCTTACGATCGTTAATGATTTGGCGCTGGCAGTTGTCTTCCTCATTAGAATTAAAGATTGAACAGTTTGAGATCGTTTTCATATCATCTTAATTTTTTTTTTTTAAGCTCAGAGTTTATGTTGTGTGTCAAACTAATTAATTTATATGTAATTGATTTTTACCTTTTTTTCATCATATTAATAACATATGTGAGCGTCAGTGGCTCAAATTCGATTCAAAATTCATGTTTACGTTCCTTTCAGAGCTTTCAGATAACAATCTAATCAATTTTTAGAAAATTACTTCGTGTTCAAAATGTATTTATTGGTGTATTCCACGAACTTCTCTAGAGAACAATAATATATTCAAATTATTTTTTAAAATTGGTCTCTCTCTTCCTTTATTTTTTGACAAATCGTAACTTAAGAATATTTACCTTTTGGTCTGTTTCAGCAATTGCAACACGACAATCTGGTGAACTTGATAGAGACGTTTCGACGGCGGAAACGTTTGTACCTTGTGTTTGAGTTTGTGGACCACACTGTGTTGGACGAATTGGAAAAGTGTCCAAACGGCCTGGACGAAAACACATGTCGTAAAATTCTTTGGCAGGTGCTCAAGGGGACAGAATTCTGTCATTCACACAATGTAAGGAACTCATCTACTCGTTTCTCAATAATGAATGTACTAGAAACTAATACAGACCTGTATAAGTTTATTTTAATCTCTGATTTTCCAGTTTTCATAACAAAAATATACCAATTTTTATATACATACAAAATGTATTGTGTTTCCCCATGCAATATTTTTCAAATGAGAAAGCTGGCTATAGAACTGGGACGTGTGTTATAATTACGTGTAAAATGATACTGTCAGTGTTGGATATTGATGGCTTAGGGGCCCTGGTCTGAAATTCCCAATAGGCCTCTGAGTTGGAGACAATGGGTTGTTCTGTCTGCCGTGGAAAAAAGAATAATCTCTATGTTTTTTCAAATAGTTGCCTGTGAATTTTTAGTATTGTTCCAGCAGAGGATTTAGGCCTATAGGCTGCTGCTCTGGTAATCTTCACCATCTAATGTTTGGGAGAGATTCTAATGCTGTTATTTTCCTGATAGGAATAATGGCAGCTTTTGTGTTGTGACCTCTATTTTAATGTAAACAGCTCGCACTGTGTCCATCCAGACATATCCGTAAACTGCTTTTTTTGTTTGTTCCGTACTTCGAAAATTTATTCCTGGCCAAGCTTTGACCTATTTATATCTGGCCCTAAAGCTTTGACTACTTTTCATCCATCACAATGCTTAGAAAAACAAAATTTTAATGTAAATGTGAAGTACTTCTGAAGAGTGCAATGACCTTTAGAATTATTTTTTTCTTTTCTTACTAGAAATAATATTTTAACTGAACATATTCTTCTGTTTGGCATAGATTTCAAGATGAGCCTATCACTCCATTGCTTATTCCTTTTTTTTCCCCCAGATCATTCACAGAGATATCAAGCCTGAGAATATACTAGTAAGCAAAAGTGGTATCGTAAAGATCTGTGACTTTGGGTTTGCTCGTACGTTAGCTCAACCAGGGGAGGCGTACACAGACTATGTGGCCACACGATGGTACCGTGCACCTGAACTTCTAGTCGGGGACACCAAATATGGCAGGTAATTGAGGATTATTTGCCTTTTGACTCATTTAAAGCATGCCTGTTTGTATGTGAGTGTATGCCAGTATATGGGGGATGGTGATGGGAGGGGGAAAGGTAAGGATTTTGTTGCTATCCGTTTACGTCATGCTTATAGTTGGCTGTATTTAGGGAAAACAAGTTCTCTGTGTACTATGTGATAAAACCTTTATCGAAATATTTTTAGCTAAATTTCCCTTTTCTCATAAATGAAAAGCTGTATTTTCTTTTATTTTATTATCATTTTAGTAAGGTGTTTAACTTGTACATTAATCTATATTTGTCTGTGATACAGGGCTGTGGATATTTGGGCTGTCGGGTGTCTGCTGTCAGAGATGTTGACTGGAGAACCACTTTTTCCTGGTGACTCTGACATTGACCAACTTTATCACATAATTCGATGCTTTGGTGAGTGTATGTCTCAGTACTTTGTTTTCTTTCCTTCTTGTCAGCTATACTTTTTTTTGTAATGGTTTAGGGCATCAGAGATATATGCGCTCATATGACCTTATGCAGTTGCGAGTGCAATAAAACTTTTACTCAAGGAGATTGTACATTTAATTTTTTGTTCAACGGATGCAATAAACTAAGAAAAGTGAAGTCTAATCGGTAACTTTCCCATTAACATCTAATGACAAAAAATGATTAATTTTATGGTTTTCTTCACTTCTTTGATGAATGTGTTAGTGTTTTTCTCTTTGTTTCAGGCAATTTAACTCCAAGGCACAAAGAGGTTTTCCAGCGTAACCCTTTGTTTGTGGGTATGCGACTTCCTGAAGTGAGAGATATAGTTGCTTTGGAAAAGAAGTTCACTCGAGTTTCTTCTGAATCTTTGAACCTTATGAAGGTAACAGAGTGGGCTGTTTCCATTACTGATTTCAGCATTTAGCTTTTTGTTCTGTTTTATTAGAGGTCTGTTATAAGATGTCAGTTCTGTAGACGCTTCCCTCGACCCTTTGTGCCTGGTCACCAACACCTCTCCCCCCCTTTTCCCTCCCGCCCCAAAAATCTATACCACCTCATGCTTAGGGACGCTGTAGTTGCTTAGAAGGATAAAGGTCGATCTCAGACATGCACAACTTGAGTTCAGACTTTTTAAACTGCAGATTTATTTTTCAAAGTTTTACTTTTGTGCTGAATTGTAATTTTTTTGTATCTTTTAGTATGACATTTTCAGAGTTCTAAACTTTCAAACATTTTTAAGTCTTTCTTATTTCATAAGCTATTAAGTTTTTAAAATTTAATATGTCATATTTTTCTTGTCAGCATGTGGAGCTTTGAAAGCTTTGTTTAACACCAACTGTTTAAACTTTCTGTGTATATTTTTGTAGAAAGTGATGTTGAGGTCGTTAAAAAAATACGTCCAAATTGTACAAGCTTCACTGTTGTCAGAAATGTTGCAGTTGGCACAGGAAGTTTTCCCTACAGCGTTTGTATTTTCCCCAAAACGTTTTGTTTCTTTTCACCTAACAATAGTGTCTGAGACTTGCAAAGTAAAGTTGTCTTAGACTCTTTTCCTCTACCCACCAGTGAACCTTTCGTAAATTAATACGATACAAATTTGAAAGGTGAATTATTTTTTATGATGTTACAATATGTATTTTGTTTTTTTCCAGCAATGTCTGCAGCTAGATCCTGACAAAAGACCGACGTGCTCAGACCTCTTAAAACATGATCTCTTCATGAAGGATGGCTTCGGTGCTCGTTTTGCTATTGAGCTGAGGCAGAAACTGCACCAAGAAAACTTAACAAACCCACTGTTGAAGTCACGGTCATCCACCAATAAGAAAGAAGATAAAGAGAAGGACACAAACAACAGTGAAAACATACAGCAAAATAACAATGACAGTGGAAAAGGAGGAACAATCAAGAATAAAAAGAAAGTTGATTCCAAGGATTCAAAAGATGTAAGTGCCTTGTTCATGGAAGTAGTGTATTTATGATTTATGCACTTCCACTCATCATCTTCATTTTTAGTGATGTTGCAATGTTAAAAAAAAAATTTAAAAATTATTTTTACCACACTTTTTGTCTGATGAAAAGCATGAGTGCTTTGTCCTCGTCTTTGACACTGTGTCATCCACATGCCATAATGGTCCCCTGCTTGTGATTGCTGTCTGATCATTGCTTTTTGCGGAGCATGCCCAAATGTTCACCAGGAAACAAAAGTTGGCCATTGACATGATCAGAGGCCTTGTGCTTAATCTGCAGGACCAGAGTTAAAGATGAAACAGATTTTCTATATTATTTACTTATTAGTACAATATTGATGGTTGGCAAGTAAACGAGCCAAATAGATGTTGTTACAGAGCTAATTATAGACAGAATGGTCACTTTTGTTTCCCTGAAGATGGAAAAGAGAAAGTTGGAAGTTGTTAAGTATACAAGTAATTTTTAGTTTGAAATCAACTGTAACTTCTGTATTTTCTCCCAAGCCATAAATTCCTTTAACTGATGGAATGAAAAGTCATAATTGAATGGTGTAAAGAAAAGTGTTTCTCTTAGTAGCACATGAACAAAAACATGAACTTGACATAAACATCGATAAACTAATATATATATATATACAGAAATCGAATTAAAAAGTTTTGATAAAAGTAAAAATCACAGCTTTTTAAAAACTTGTGGCATGATGAATGATTTGTATCAACAGGATTCTAGAAACAGTGACGAGAAAGTCAAGGTGAAGGCTTCAGAATCCGAGAACAACAACCGGTCAATGAAGTACTCACCCTCCAAATCAGTGTCCACAACTCCCCTTGGGAATTCCAACAGCCATTCCATCGTGCTTCCTCCTGCAGGCAATGGTACAGGCATTATGGGCAGTACAAATATCTCAGACAATAACTCACCGGTGGAGGATCCTCTCACAGGTGTTTGTTGTCATGTGGTGCGGTAGTCTCTGCCAAAATGTGGCTTGTGGTAAAGCACGCTTATCTCAGTAGCACCCTTTTGCAGCATGACAATCTTTTTTTTAAAAAGGTTTGCGTGTATGAAGGCACAGTTAGTTTTTTAGTTCACT
This sequence comes from Aplysia californica, assembly GCF_000002075.1. Classification (NCBI taxonomy): domain Eukaryota; kingdom Metazoa; phylum Mollusca; class Gastropoda; order Aplysiida; family Aplysiidae; genus Aplysia; species Aplysia californica. Next base: position 1,494,609 of record NW_004797370.1, read on the forward strand.
TCATTCTGAGAACTTGACCTCAGCTATGTGGATATAGAGCGAAAACCAAACAGGTTTAGTTGCATGGGTGTAATGTCATATTACTTGAAGGTTGTCTTGACTGCCAAGGATTTGACTCTATTGATGAGTGCAAAAAAATGTACTTTCACCATCATTCTCTTGTCAATGTAGAAAAAATGATAAGGATTGCAATATCAAACTGATAGTACTCTGTGCATGAAAATCTGGAGGCAAACAGGAAGGATTTACATGAAACATGATGTGTCAAGTTCTGTAATTTCTCCACTTTTGAAAATTGAATACTCCGAAAAAAAGATGCAAAAGTGATGAGCTTGAAATACTTGAATGTGAACGAGCGGAAAAGGGATGGATGAATAGTTTGTCTTGATTTTGAAACTTACATTCCTGTTAGTGCATGCTTTGCATAAGAGTACACTTTGCATAGAAGCACTCAAATGATCCTCCCAGACTGCGTGCTTTTAGGCAGAGACTACTGTGTTTGGGTTTTGCATTTTTTGTTTGTGTTTAAATCTAACACCACAATAGACACTGAAAAAGTCATTTTATAAAGAGGAAGATTGGGCCTTTAACTGTACTCAGGGTTGAAAGGAAAATATCTGCAAAGGACAAACAAATTTCTGCCCCTGAACAGTTTGGACCTTGTTGGACTTGCTCATTTTGACCAAGTTTGTTGTAACCTCTCAATAGCTTGGTGGTGATTTGTACCCTCATACCAAGGCTATCTTGTTTTGTGTTTCAATTATTCTTAGAATGACAGAATGGCAATGGTGTCTATTAATTCTTGTGTTGTTTAGATGTACATGCATACACACATTTGCTTTTGTTGTAGTGGTAGTGCATATATGTTGTGCATGTTTTTAGACACATACACATGCTTTTGTGTATCTGTATGCACATGTTTGTAGTGATGTGCTTTTTTTGTCCTTGTTTGTTTTTGTGCATGCTTGTCTTTTTATTGTGTTTGTGTTCATCGTGTATGCACATATTTGTGAGTAAAGTCTGTCGTTTTTGTTCTAGTTGATATTATGATTTATAATACTAACAGAAGTCTTCTGCTTACAGGATATAAATCTTTAAATGTAATTCTCTGTTGCTTGACCAGACAGTAACAGACAATTTTACTAACTTGCCTCAGCACAACTGGAGCTTAGTTGCTAAGACATTGGACAGTAATGCAAGCAATTGGGGTTGAACTTTGTGAACCTGGGCTATTTGAAGAATTTTTTTGAGGACTCCCCACATTGTCCTTTCAAAGTTCTTACCTTTTATGAAGTTGGAAATTGTGTTATGTGATAATTGTCTTTAGTTTTCACAATTACCATCTACAGAATAGACCTTCTCCAGTGTCCCATTTCATTGCATTATTTTGTTGTTTTCTTGGTTACTCTTTATTCCATTGACAGATTCTTCTCTAATATAAGATAGAAACATTTTGAATTAGAAGTTCCAACACTTAAAATAGCTAATGCTATGTTAGAAAGGACTCTCCGTGCACCCTCACACTCAATTTTCTCTTTCTCAGATCGGGACAATAGAGACAGAGACAAAGATGTGAAGGAGTTTCTCTCCTCCCCTCAGCATCCAGTCACCAGTATTCCTCCTATCAACAATTCCCTCAATCTGCAAGCACGGTAAGACGGTACTCCTTTCTGTGCCTTTTGTTCATCAGTTTTTGCTTCATAAACGTTTGACTTGGTTAGAATTGCTTTGTTGTCTCTCAGTGATGTTAAGCTATTGACCCACTGCTTCAGTACAGCATGTGATTTGGTGCTCATCTTGTGATGGTTAGCTGTGCTATATGAGAAAGAAATACCAATTTTTCATAGGCTTGGAGATTTTTTTTCTGGTAAGAATATTTAGAGTAAACTTTTTGGAAGGGCTGTATACGATGCAGAAGAATCAAATATTATGAAAAGAACACAGTCACTTACTAGTCTTTTGGATTGGATTGACTTAACTTGCGTGTTGCAACTTTTGAAATGTGTTTCTCATGACAATTTTCTGAATTTGGCAGCACCTTTTAAGAATGTGTCACTGGTTTGGGTTTTTCTTTTGTTGGTGCTTAAAAATTTAACTTGAGGGGACATTATGGAGAACGTCTTAAAGGTCCGTAAGTGTAGAATTTACTTTTCGCTTTTCTCAGAACTCTAAGATCTTGACATACCTTGTTATTTCAGAGTTCCTTTGGTGCTAAACTTTGTGAGGTGAATTATTTCTGTTCCATCCCATATATCTTTATATACTTTTATAAACATTATATGTTTTTAATAGTGTATGGAGAACTTAATGTTTGCCTAATATAGCAAATAACATGGGTGGTGAAAAAGTGATGGATTTCAGGAAATTTGTGGTAACCCTCAGCACTTCTTGCAGATAACGAAAAATATACTGGTAAATTCTGATGTTCACACAAGACTACTTCTTTTTTGTGCACCCTGGATGTTATATTGTTAAAAAAATTGACAAATTATTCTTGCATAAATTCTACTCTCCTAGTTGCGGTCTCAGTGAATTGCCAGCTTTTGGGTTGCAAAATGCACACATAATAGACATATATAGTAATATCTAAAGTGGAGGAACACTTTTTATAGCAACCTCTGAACAAAGAACTGCATGCAGTGAATCATCATAACATTTAAACATCTTACCACGATAGAGGTTCTTCTACTGTACAATGATACCAAGATGGAACATCTGTTACAACACCCTGCTTTTTTAACAATAGAATATTTCTTTGTCTGATGACACTGACTACATTATTTTTGTTAAGAAATATCTCAGCAATTTTTTTTTCTTTAACCGTTAAAGGGGCATACTGTAAAAGCTGATGTTTTTTTTTATCTGACACTAAGAATAGGGGTTGCTCTCTGCTCTCTATCTATATAAGAGATATCTGCTACTTCTGTGTTGTACAGTTAAATAATAGAAATAAACATACTGACTTCATTTCTTTTTCTCTTTTAGAGGATCTTAGAATGATGTAGATCTCTGAAAACATAGTCTCATCTTCTCATTTTTATACATTAAGCTTTTCATCTCTATACATAGATTTTGTGTGAACAGGGATTTATTTGTTCTTGAGGTCACACTGTCTTACCTGTGCTTCTTCATGTAATTCATGAAAGTGTGTGTTTCATATAGACTTTTTAAAACTGTTTTTCCTTAGCATGTCCCTGCCCCTGATTTAAACTTTAGTAAGTTTCACATTCTGATGTCTTTAAAAGAGGCCTATAAATATTTTTTTTACTTAATTAAAAAAACTGGACTCACTGTTGTTTGGGGTGAACACAAACACCATAGGCTTTCGTTAATGTTGTGGTTTTGTTAATCTTGCAGCCCCATCCTGCATGCTTTATATGTTAGTGTTCTTGACCCTTGGTCTTTTTATTTGACCTGGCTTTTTATTTAATAAAAAGTCTTAAGGGCTTGTATTGTCTTCCTGATTGTCACCAGATCCTAAAGATTGCTTCTGACCCTTAGGTGTCTTTTGGGAAATATGCATCGTCTATTTTGACCCTTTTGGCCTTAAATGGCATCCCTTTGTGCTTTATGTCAGAGTATATTTGTTTCTTTGTTTTTCTTCTGTTATTCCTGATGAATTTTCTGATCAATGGTTACTTGTTTCTGTGCCAAATCAGCTTATGGGCAAATTGAAGGTTCTGTTCACAGGCATGTAAGCAAGCAATGTTCTCTTACCTTTTATGTTGATAAGGTGGGAGGCAGTTTATATTATTGAGTCATTCGCTTGACTTGTTTTGTAAATTTTTCCACAGCAGGCGTCTTATTTACAGCTTTCCCTGAGGAGACCAAACATGTATCTATGATCAGATTAATCAACTTTTCTAATACACATTGTATTCAGACTAGATAGAAAAGACAGAGATGTTTTTAGTCTTCATCAAAGAAATTTATACATTATTCAATCAATTTTTGAAGAAGAGGATGTTCATTGGTTCAGTAGGAACTTCGAAAAGACTTACCAGAATTTAAAGAATTTTTTGGTCTTTACAAGTGAAAGAAAGACTGAATGGCTCTGAAACTCTGTCTGGCTTGAGTTTTTCAATCGAAGATTTTATTTTAACTGCATGCATCATAGTTATTGCGAACTGCTTTTTCTGACAATTTCCAAAATCTTCCACTGTTCGGTTGAGATGATTAGATCAGATATTTTTTGTGATGACTCACAAACTACTCTGTCTTTGTAACATTCTCTCTCCCAGGCTAGAAGTCATAAGTAAAATTAGTACACCAATTTACATACTTTTGGTGATAGGATTAAAATACTCTCTAATCGTTTTTAGATGCATTTCTGTTTCTCCTGGGCGGAGCAGACCACACATTTTTACAGCTGAACAACAACACACATTCTTGTAGGGTTGATCTATCATTGCGGATATGGATGATGTTCTTGAACTCTTTATCAGCATTTGTTTTTACTCCTCTTCAGATTTTGGATTGGTTTTTGATTAATTAGAGCACAGTTTGTTCTTGAACATAAAGATTTTGTGTAACAACCATGGTTGAAAGTATCGCCGCATTCATCATTGAATAACAGTGACGAAATACTTTTGGATATTTGGAAAAATCCTCCAAATCTCAAAACATATATATGTACATTACAAAAACACTTTCAAAGTCTTTCATATCTCATGTAAACTGGTGCTACATTAAATATTTTATATATTCCATGTGCCGACATATTCTCTTATAGTAGGTTTCATGTTTTGAGTAGTGTTATTGTTGTTGCCAGTTCCATATTCTCCAGTATCTTGTCTGTCTCTCATCATTTTAACACTTTTCTGTTTAAAGTTTAAGAAACAGCCAAGTTCATATGCCTGCTACTTTTTTTTGTATTATGTTTCTTAAGTGACTGATGTTTGAGAGTGTGTTTGAAATTGAAATCAGGGACATGTTTACTGTGACTGTGAACCTCAATAATAAATGATTGAATAGATCCTGCCTGACCCAGCAGCTGCTTGTTGAAGGAATACGTCTAGAGTAGGGTACAGTATAGAGCTAGGTGGGGAGATACTGCCACACACAGGAAAAATGGTGTGAGAGTACCGGTAATTCAGAAATTGCTCAAACTACAGAGTTGTGAGTGTTCTGGTGAGAATGGTGAGGAAAATGCAGGGAGATGTGCACTGGTTTGTGTGTGATGGATATTTTATCAGTGACCTCCACCTTGAAGGATTAGCAATCTTTTGTCTAATTCCTTCCAGCCCCGCAATGGCAAGGCTGAAAAGTGAAGATAAGTGGTCACCTCGTAACCCACTTGTCAACGGAAACCGAACTTCTTCTTTCAGGTAAAACTAAAAGGCTGAAAAAAAAATGTTAAGCTGTGAGCTAAACCCTTGTCTTACCCTTCCCGAGAATAATACACTATATCACGTTGTCACAATAGCTATATAACTGCATCTAATGGAAGTGGTACCTTTTGAACACAGTAGCCCTATGAAGACAATCACTCACAAAATAATTTTGGAATGGATGTGCTTATTAATATATGATACAGTGATTTGGCTTTTTTTATTTTAAATATAGCCGCCATCACATTGCTTTTAGTTGAGGTTGTTTGGCAATAAAATATTACAGAGCTTTCAGTTTCAATCACTTTGTACCCCCGTCCAAAGTGTGTTGTTACGGTAGATTGCATGGCTTGTAAATGGGATCACTTTCTACAGCATGCTATCTTGAAGCAATTCATTTTCACAGATTTGCTATATTATTGATAAGTGCTGGATTTGAAGTCAGATTCTGACAATGTTCGTGAGCATGTGCTAATTGAAAATATTATTCTAAATCAGGGGGGTCTTATTTTCATAAAGGAAAATACCCTAATTCAACCAATGTTTTATAGAAATAAAAATAACGATAATAATTCTAATGATAGTAATGACAACAATAAATATAACAGTGACGATCATAGTGATATGGTTATAGTAATGATAATTGTAATAACAAAAGGAATAATAGTCATAATAATGGTAAAGTATTTTTGTTATATATAGTGTTTGTGCCAGTTTATCTCAAAGTGATAAACAATGTTGATGACTGGAATACAACATGTACTATTTAGTACACTATCCAAAAATATTTCTACATACTATCTTCCCCCCCCCC
>NW_004797370.1:1500859-1515821 GCF_000002075.1 Aplysia californica
CACACACACACACACACACACTCACACACACACCCATACACACACTCACGCAGACACACTCACACAGACACCCAAACACACACACATGCACACACACACACACACACACACATACATACACACACACACACACACATTCACACATACACACAATGTATGTATGCACATATCTTCAACACTAACAATTATATACCTGACCAACACTTTAAACAAGAGTGAGTAGTCATTGACCTTTTAATGATGCAATATATAACAATACACTATGTAACAGCTATGCTTTGGATTCAGGACAGTTTTTCTGGTCTGATCGCCTGGGTGCATTACCGTGTCTCAAGCTTTATTTGAGGAACAGGCTAGAGCTTTCTGTCAATTTTTCTGATTTGTTTATTTATGAACTTTTGGCATCGCTTTGAATGCCTTCATGTCTACCTCTCTTTTCCCCTCTTTATGGCAGCTAATGATATTAATATACTAGAGTAACAAAATACTAATGCAATAATAACTTTCATAATAAGGAATATGATGAGCTTTTGACAGACTGATTAGAATATTATAAATTGCTTACTGTACTTTCCTTCACTTTCACAGAGTGTTATTTAATTCATCATCATGTCAAGTATGTACATAATATTACTGCTATTACAGCTCTTCGGATCATGTAATTATGGTATCATGAAACTTAATGTTCGGGATCTTCATTCAATCAACGATTAGTCTTTTCAAAGACTTTGTCTACGAATTTACCGTTTAGAACTGCTTCATGCTTTTACTGGCATGATACCCAAATATCATTTACTGGGAATTTCCCTGCTTGTGTAGGCAATATAGTGTGTGATCCTCTAATTATTTGCAGTGAAGTTTTAATTCTTGACTTCTTTAATGTGAAGCTACATAAAAATATTGGTACAGAGAAATGGTCGTAGACAGTGACCATGTCATCGAAATGCTGGGAAAATGCACTTTTACAAAAAAATTGTTTGTTTATGTATGAACTCTTCAAATGCTCACGTTTAAACTTTGGAAGCGAATCTTCCTTGAGTTATCATGTGTAAAACATCTCTCTCTCTCTCTCTCTCTCTCTCTCTCTCTCTCTCTCTCTCTCTCTCTCTCTCTCTCTCTCTCTCTCTCTCTCTCTCTCCTTCTCATGTTTACTTTATTTTTGTTTCTGTCTTTTGTTGACTATGATGTGTCTACCATTTTTGGTTAACCAGAACTGGAATATGATTTATTCCTCAAAGTTTTAGCTTCAGGAAGTTGTGTAGCCTTAAAAGTAAGATTTTTAAAAAGTAAAACATGATATCAATGAGTTTGGTAATATGATCTAAAAAAGAAAAGATAATGCAGTAAGATCTATGTTTGCATTGCATCTTTTTAAAAGGAAATCATGTTCTTTTTATGGTAGCTTTATAAAGTGAAGTAAACTTGCTAGTGATGATTAGTGTGCCCCTTTACAGATGTTATATCAGCAAAACGCATTAACATTGTCTATGAGTGGTCTTCTAGTTTATAACAAGTTGGGCCTTACAAGAGAGATTTCATTAAAACTACTTCCCAATGTTTTGTTTTATGACCCACATCTGTACCTTAGCTCACTTCTCAGACTTGATTTACTGATGGGCTTTGAGAACATCTGGTTTGAGTTTTTCACAAATGCTTCTGTCTTTATTAAATATTGTTTTTTTAGAAACAGTTTGAGGCGATGTGGTGTCGTATGTTCTTTGTAACACCTGAAATATAGCATCGCTCGATAGATATCTACATGTACTGTAAAGAATGGCAGCTATACATATGTTCATGGTCCCCCTCTTTGTTGTTGTTTTTTTCTGATAATGACTCTAATTTTTGTACTCACCTTTAAAAAAATCATTAACAAATCGTCACATGATAGAGGAAGGACTTTTATAGTTAATCTACCTTGCAGGAGAAATTTACCCTAAACTTTACAGACTTATTTCTTTTTTTAAAATGCTGCAAGGCTTGTGTCTTGTGAGCTGTATGTTTCCCACACTTTCACTTTTTTTTTCTCATAAAATATCATCACTAATTCTTCTTTCCAGCTTTTACCTCCATATATAAAGTGCTTACTTGTGTTACTTGTGCTTATGTCTGTTTTAGATATATTTAATAGCTTTTGTTTTAGGAACCAAGAATATTTTTTTTAAACTCAACATGCGAAGTATTCATGGCAAGCCCTACTTGTGACATTTAATTTTAGCTGAAAATGTTAAATGCCTAAAATTTTGCTATTTAGGTTATTTCAGAAAGGTGTGCCTCTTGATCAGATTGTTGAATATCAGGCCCACCTTATATTTGTTACTAATGGTCGGAAAACTTCTTCATGCATTAAAAAGTTTGTCATTTTGAAAACTTTTATCTAACAATGTCTTTAATTACCATAAGAGTCGGCCTGTTGTCGCCCTAAAGAGGATATTGGAGGCTGATAAGCTGAATTTGTTTGGCTGTTCAATTACTTTTGGTTCTCTAACAGTCATCATTCTTTTCCAATGACTCTTTCCCTCTATTCTTTGCTTATATGATTCAAGTAAAAACAAGGTATTGGAATGGGATGAACAACATTTTCTCTTTCCATGTTGTATGCATCTTTGCTTGACCTTTCTATATTTTCTCGACTTACAAGTGTTTTTTTCTCTCGACTGATAATGACATTTGGAACTATTATCTATTGCACCTTATTTCGAAAACTTGAGTTCCAACACTCTTTTTTACTCTCGACAATTCTATAGAATTTGTTTTCACGTGGTTTTTAATTTTTAAAAAATTTTTGACACAACTAAAAGATTAAATATGCTTCAGAAAATAAATGAAAGTGTGCATCAATGAAAGAGATTGCGTCTTCTCAAGTCAAAATTAGGCCTTTAGGCTCTTGTGTAAGTTTGGTAGCTGTTTAGGACTCATTTGGCTACATTGATGTTGAATCAGTAAATAAGTGATTATATGAACAATTTCCTTACTCCCCAGATCCAATGATAAAGGGGTGAAAAAGATAACTGGCTTTCCCAAGAAGACGACTCCAACACCTCATCACTCCCATCACAGTACGACCATATCACCTCAACCGATGCTTTCAGAAAAGAGCTCGCTTCATGACAAGTCACTGGAGAAAAACAAATACAAAGTCAGTACTTCTGGAGACAGGTCTCATGAGGAACGGCCAAGTCTGAGTCTTCCTGAAGTTAAAGGAGCAGACGGTATGTCATTAATTGTTAGTCTGTAGTCAGTCTTTGTTCATTCAGTTGACCTCCTGTTTTTTCTATCACCTTATGTTCATTTGGTCCCTTTCTTTTGTTTGGGTTAGATTTCTTTGTGAACAACTGGAAGTGTTTTATATTTTTGTATTCCACCTTTAAAATAATTTTTTTTGCCTTTCTTGCTGTCATTTCTTCTTCTAATTAGAAGGCATCTTTTGAAGGCCTGATTTCTCTCCGTTCCTGCTGTTACATTTGTTTGCCATCGGGTTTGGCCCTCAGGATTTCCTATAACCATCAGTATTATTATGACTTTTTTCTCAAAGAAACAAGCAAAAATGTTTGTGTTTATATTGTGTTAGAGCCATTCTTCATGACTTGCTTTGAAGGTTTATAATTTATAGTGTGGTAAAAAAATTGGGGCACAACTTATTGTCAAATATTTCCAACATTGTAGTTAACAGACTCTCCAGATTTTGCTCAATGACTTATATCAATTTGTCTGAACAAGTGAATACTTTTGTAAATACCTGTTAGCCATATTCTGAAAAATTCCTTAATAAATACTAATTTAAAAAATCCAAGTGGGTGGTTTCTACAGATTTAAAAAGGTTTACAACGGGGGCAATATCGCTATTAAAAGGAAGTTGGTAATTTTAAAAAAATCGTGACGCTATCTTTATTGGACGTATGTTTTAAGAACCTTTAGTGCAAAAAATGTGTTCAATGTCAATTTAATTTCTTGTAACAAGTTTTACCTCTAAGAGGTGTCACTGATGAGCTGTGACATAGGTCATGCGTGTATACAAAATGTGTTTGAGAAGCCGGGAGTACTGTGAACAATCCCATTTTCTGCGTGACAAAGATTTAACCCATAGTATTTCATTAAAAGTTTGTGAAGAAAAGTTTATTAATCGAGCCTCAATTGTTGGGAAAAACTATTATTAAATTAAGATAAATTGATACACACTGCTGTGCAAAATATGGTGACTGATTCACCCATTAAAGAGATATTTGGGAGTAAGTTGCTCTACGAATTTTTGACTGCACTATTACATGTATTATATTTTTAACTTTGATCTTATCCCAAAAGCCACTACTCTATAAATGTTGGTGGAACCTGTCGATCATTTGAGCTTTTCCATTAAAACTTTTTAAAGGAGAAACAGATTAGGGGTTGCAGAAGAGTAGAAAATAGCTCAAAGGAAAGTGAGGTCACATGGTGTTTTGATTTCACTGTGATCCATCTTTGGAGTTGCACAACGATGATCAAACATTTTTTATCCTTAATCAGTCTCATCTCTATTTCATCACCTTTTTTTTTTCGCATTTAGATGGTCAGTGCACATGTCAAGCAATGCTAACGTGACAGGTTTTAAATGATTGGTCACTGGGCATATTCTTAAGCAAAACTCATTGGTCAAAGCTAAAATATATGACACTGCAAGGTAGTGTCCAACATTTTTCTTACTAGTATCTAACCTTCTCATTTCCTGTGAAGATTGTGGGCACCCTGAGTGAGTCAGCTTCTCCTACTTCTTACCATTGTTGATGACATCCTAGTCTATTCCACACAAAAGGTGACCACTTTCATACTTACCTTCTCTTATTTACTCTAAATTAGAGTTCAGCAACGCCATTTGGGTTTATAGCGCACTATTGAATATTATGAATAAGAAATTTACTTGCCGTTAAAATATTTTCCCCCACCTTCACCTCACAGTGAACAACAAGTCTAAGGAGAAACAGCAAGCCCCTCAGAAGAAGTCAAGTGTGTCCAGCATCCCCCAGATTGCTAGCCATGATCCATTCTCCTCCAACACTGTACATGTGAGTTCAGATCTGAGCTGTGCATGTTTCTTAACTCTTAACACTTTACCATCATATTTGGGGGGAAATCCAAAGAAACTGGGTGGTAAATATCGCCAATGGACGAGATGAGGCAGCAAAGTGTTAAACAAAGAATGACGCTCACAGCATTAGTTGGGGAGTCCCGCAACTACGAAAGAAGGCTGTGAGCGTTCATCTGTTTTTTTTCATTTTCTCTACCATTATTTTTTTCCTAACCCTTTACTCAACACAAACAAGTCATACATTCATGATTTCTATATGTTCAGCTTCTGCATTCAATTAACTGTGATTTGATGTATGTCATGACTATAATTATACCTCTATACATTCCTGAACAGTTTACCAGTTTACATAGTCCTATTGACGAATAAAATCCCCCCCTCTAAAAAAAATATTCTCTCAAAATGTTCTCAAAAATGCGTGTTCAAAGTTAATAATAACTTTCCCATTAGCACTTTGCTATATCTGGAAGCTGTTTATTTACCCTGTTTGAAGCTTTCCTTTGATCATGATTTGATTCTAAAAAGTTGCACAAAAACGTTACATCTTGCCATATTATCTTTGAGTAAACGAGTAAGGAACTTTTTGATTTATAGGAATTATGATTACTTTTGGAAATGCCATGGCTGCCAGAAAAATGTGCTTCTTTTAAAGTTTAGTACTTCGTCTTTGGTATATATATATATGTGCATACTTTTTATGGATAACTATTTGCCGGAAAAAAAAAGAATCTAAGATGACTCTTTCTCTTTTTATTTTTTTCAGATTGACAGTCATCATATAACAGACAGAGACAATGTGAATTCAGGTCTGCCCAATGTTTAAGACAGTGTCATTATTTCCGTTAAAGCATTACAGAATAAGTTGAAGTCAGTTTTATAGCTGTCTCTCAGGTTGTGAATGGATTGCATCCAGGCTATCCGGCATTGTCACCTCTGCAGTATTTTTTACTGTTTGTCGTGCCTGTAGAAGTTTTTCTTTTATTAATATTCCGAACTAACATTGGGAGAGAAAGAAAGTAACTCACAAGAGAGAGACACACAGATATTGGACTTACAAAGACTGAGACAGATTGGTACGGTTTGACGGTATCTATTTCAGATGGAGAGTAAGAGAGAGAGAGAGAGAGAGAGAGAGATTGGCTGACAATATTTGATTTGTTTTCTCTCTTAACCCTTTCACAATCAGAAGCTTACATGAAACTGTTGGACAGACCCTTAAGTCACAGTGCTGGTATATAAGCAATCAGCTTTCATAATTGTCCCTACATATGCCGCATGAAAGGAGAAAATAATAGAGAAAGAGACACATAATGCCACTGGATGGGTAGCAAATAGAATTCTCTGAAAGATCAAGAAATTAAAATGTTGAAGTCAGACAGCTGTTGAAAGACAACAAATTCTGTTGGGATGATGTTGGCCTGTAAAAGAGTGATAGCTTCTCAGTGTTTTGTACTTGTGTGCTTTTATTACCCTTCTAGACACTTACAGGTCATTTTCATCCAGCCTTCACAGTGCCGAAGACAAAAAAAATATCAGTTCCGAAGACAAAAAAAATATCAGTTCTAGATGCGAGGAAATTCTGATGTATAGCCACCCCCCCCCCCCCCATTAGAGGGACCATGGACTATTTGTAGTCTCTGGTTGGCTGTGGGTTCTGGATTTCCCTGTCGCTCATAGTTTTTTTTGTTTTTTTTTGTGAGAAAGATGTATTTCCTGGACTCCCTGTTCTTGTTAGTATTTTCCTGCCTCATTTATTTGCATTTCTCCCAATAAAGATGGTAAACAATTCATCAGGGGAAGTGCCTGCAAAATGAATGCATTAGAATTGCTATGAGTATTGATTATTGAGTGAATTCTTTTGAGTTGGAATGGGAAGCAGTATGTGTACAAGAGAACATCTGCTCTTGTTGTGTGAGACAATGTGGGTGACTGAAAAATGCTAATGTGGATTCATTATCCTCTCATTTCTCTTAGAGACATCACTGTGTCCAAAATTTGTGCTCTTCCTCTTACAGAACTGTGTACTATATCCAAGGTGTATTGATACTATTTTGTCCACAGGTTGGTGTGTCTATAGCCTTCTTACAGTGGGTACATGTGTGTAGCTCTCATCTTGTGAGATTTAAAAAAATGAAGTTTATTGATCTTCTAGACTCAATTTTAATTGTTATAAAGGTACAGTTCATGTTCTTCCCATGCAGATACACAAAAAAGCTTCTCTAAGAGAGAAAGAAAAATGTTTTGACTGGCCAAGAATATTTTGAACTCCCAATTCTTTTTTAAATCTATTCACAAGCTCGGCTACTGTAGTACAGAAATACAATATCGTGGCTTCCTAAGTACCAGTGTTTCTTCCTTTAATCATTAATTTGGAAAACAGAGATTTGGCTTGATTTTAAATACTCCTAATAGGTTAGTGCTACATTTTTTGTTTTGCATTTTGATCAGAAAAGAAAGAAAGAGGGTAAGGAATTTACTCATCTATATCCTGTGCGATATCATATGATTATTAGTTTGTCTGAAATGCACCTGACTTTCAAAATGCCTATTTTTCATTTTTTGAATTGTAGTTCTCAAGATGCTCAAAATATTGCCAAAATTTCAGACTTGCAGTATTGGTTTTGTGAATCAACATTCAAACTGGTCTATTTTATAGGTCTTCAAGATATGAATATTCCTGTGGTTAAAGTGTGGTATAATATTTTGCACGCCTTTTTATGTTGCATTCTGGAGTGGAAATGATCTGTATTTTCATTTCCTGCCTGAAAGGAGAGTCAAGGTATTAAAAATATATAAAAACAGCCTTCTACTATGTTAAATTATCATTGCCTTCTAAAAAAAACGTCTGACTTTGCTTTGAAATTTCATAGTTTTCTAACACCCTTCCTTCTCATTAGAGAAATACATTTTTTTCTTCATATCTTTTTGTCTATGTTTACTGCACAAAGAAAGCTTCGATCAAAAATCAAGTTTTACTTCTGTTAGTGTGTTATAAAAGTTGTTGTCATCTTAAAGTTCAACTGAAAAAAGTTTTGAAGGGGGGCCTGAAAAATCTGAGATGTTATTCTACTTCATCTTTGTACCCATGTATCAGATGTATGCTTTTATTGCTTACAATTCAAGGAATTTCTTTTTCACCCAGAATTTGAAACTTGATTTTGGTGTGTGGTTTTTTTTTTCTTTAAAAAATTATGCTATTGCAAATAAATCATGAAATGTTCTGTGTTCCTGGATAGGAAATGATTATGTAATTATTCTTCTGTGTTTGTTTAGAGGGTAACTGTAACGAAATTAGAACTGGCAATCATGTGTTCATATGTGTAAACAGTATTAATATTTTACTCAGAGTAATTTGTTTATACTTCAGTCATCTTTGAGCTTAGCCTTATCGGTACTGATATTAATTAAGATAGTGACAAATAACATAGAGATGGTTTCACAGCTATTTTGTCCTAAAAAGATCTTTATTTCATGTACTGAATTTTGAAATAATATTGACCTGGCACATACTTGCAAAAGTTTACATTTCAAAGCATTACTTTGTTGTTTTCTAGTTGTTGTTTTTTACCAGTCAGCATTCTGGAACAGCTGAGGAAGACTAAAGATGATGAGCCTCCAATTATGTGGTTGGAGTAGTTGTAGTTGTGATGGTCTGGAAAGCAGTATTTCCTTTTACTCAACATGGTCATGTTGCTGCCATTACAGGTTCTGAAAAAAGAAAGAAGAACAAGTGGTTCACACATCATACAATAATAAGATGATAAACTCTAGATCTAGTATTTGAAGAAGATTATAGATAGCTGAACTGATTAAGGTCCACGAATTTAAGCTAATGAATCATTGTTCCTTTATATAAGGAGCTTGCTCATTCAGTTCTCCTGTCATTGAATGTACATTGTTTCTATTTTCAGAGAACAAATTGCACCATAATGTGATGAATAGATCAGTGTGATATTTTACCCATGTTGAGGATTTTCCTTGACTACGACACACATTATGTGCCACAAGCCTAGACGCTAACATGATTCAGTTGACTGAACAAAAGAATCAGCTTTTGCTTGACACAGTTCAAATTATTTTTGTGCACAAGATACCCCGAAGACCATGCACCAAAATGTTCACTTTTGACCTTCTCTCTCTTTCGCTCTCTCTCTCTCTTTCTCTCTCTCACCTCTCCACCTCTCTCTCTTTCTCTGTCTCTCTGTCCCTCTCCTTTATTTCTCTCTCATGATAGAATAGAATGGTATTGCTAGTCTCATTAAAATGTCATTTTTGGATCTATGAAAAATGTTTTCTTAGAAAAAATAAGACCAAGTTTGTGTGAATCGGGTTGTCAACAAGTACTAGGCAACACAATCTCTTGCTATCTTGAGAAATGATCATTCTTGCCCTTGAAAGTGAAATATGAGCGTAGTGGTAATTTTTTTTTTTTTAAGCCAAAGGCATTGGTATGGTCATGTTTTAGAGAATAATTTACTTTGTAATCGCTTGAAAAAAGATAATGTGTAGGTATATATATTGTTATGAAGAAGTGGAGTAAGTATTTTGTAAAATTCGTCTAGCCCCATTGAGACACTCTAGATAGCTTTGGAGCATGGGAACTACAAAACTGCTTGTGGGGGCCATCCCAAGCTACTGGACACATTCCTCTACAAAGACAGAGACACCTGATGAGATACTTTTCTCATGGAGGGAAATCAAACTTATGTCTTTCACATGGAAGGGGAAGAGCCTAACCTCCCCTCAATAGACACAAGTAGTTTAGAGCTTGTAGCTGTTTATAAGAGATTACTAGGCTGGGGTACCGCACAACTTCTCACACAGAAATAATCATGCTGAATTTGCCTCTTGTGAGAAACCTGATGTCAGTCATGCAATTGATTTGAGTTTAATTTTCTAATATGTATTGGTAATGCAATACACTGCTAGACAGTTACGACACCCCCCCCCTCCCCCAGTGCATAGGACTACATGAAATATATATATATATATATTTATCAGTTTGCCATACAGCATTGAGTTCAGGCATTCCTTTCGAGCAGGTGTTAGTTTCTCATTGCCTGTTCCTCCTTACAGCTGAAAAATTACAATTGCAGTGCAGTTTTTTATGTCAATGATGATTTAAACTGTAATATAATCAATGTTTATATTTCAAAGATGAATAAATTGCTTCATTCTTCCAACGCTAGACTATTAAGTCTTTTTTTATTCGTTCTTTTTGCAGAGGATAGGTTAGTAATGTTATCACTAAAGCTTATCATAATGTCCCAGAGTAGGAATCAGTTCATAAATTTGCATAGTTTATGCTCAAAGTTTCCTTCTTGATGCACCTGTATGGATACGATGTTATGCTTTAGACTCAGTTATTTCTTCATCAGCCAAACATTAAAAGATAGCCTTGCACCGAATGGTCAATGTATTGTTTGCTTATTTGAGAATGCTGCCTGTGTTTGATTGTATCACAAAGGAAAAAGTGCTGCCGGTTCTATTGATGTTTTTGTGCAGTGTCTTTTTCTGTGGAGAAGGTTCTATTATGTTTTGAGAGCTGTACACATTGTACACAGGAATATGAATTATGTTATTAAAGGAATTTTGTTGTTTGCCAGATGAAATGAGAGGGGATTATGCAATGAGATGTGTCAGTGTAGCGTCTGCAGTGGAACTTTAGTCATTTGTTTTTGTCAACAAATACTGATCCCAAAGAGAAGCTCTGTTTTCCAAATTGAGTTGTTTAGATGTGATCCACTAGTCCCCCACTGACTTGTGCTCCTAGACTTTGATTTTGGAGGATGCGTTGAGATTTTCTTTAAAAACTTCACAGGTCACTATGACAGGGTACAATGGCTGTACAGTATTGACAAGGTGTGAATATATCAGCGATCTTGTGCAACGTCACTGGAAAATTGTTACCGGGGGGGGTTTAGAAAGGTTTTTTTTAGGTAAAAAGAAACCATATCGGAGCATTTTATTACACAAATGTTGTCTCCCTGGGTTTGTATTCTGCTGTTTCTGGGAACTGCCAAATAATTTTACATCATCATTTGTTAATTTTATTATTTTCGACCTCTAAAAAATTTTCCCAACTTCCTTTTGTGCCACAAATTATATTTTATTAATGTAGCTCTCTCTTTACAAAAGTTCCTTTTCTGAACAGCAGTTATTCTGTTATCGGGTAATAATTTTTTTCCACTTTACAGGATTTATTCATTCTGCTTCTGATTTGAGCAGTATTTAATTCCTAAAAGTCTGATGGTTTGCCTGTTCCATCAACAAAATATTTTTTTTTCCTTTTTGTCGATTTCATTTCCTTTGATTCATCCATCACTTTCCCATAGTCTTTTTTTTTATCATAGCCCTCATTTATCGTCAACTGTTAAATACTGCACGTTTGCTGTGAAACTTAAATTATAGTGTGCATACATCTATCAGTATTATTTTTCATAAAATGATATTTTTGTAAATGAGGTGATTTGTTTTGAATACACATGCAAAAATGACAGCTGTTTAGTGAAAACAAATTTTATGTTGTTTCTGACAAGCTACTCTTGGTATTAACCAGTCTAAGTTTTCTTTTGCTCGATGTATAGTTTTTTCCCTTTTTTCTGCAAAAAATGCAGCAACATGGTGAACAAGAACTGTCAGGGTTATAGTAGTAGTTGTATACAGAGTGAACCAAAAGTTGTTGTACATTGGGGATATTAGCATGTGCATGTATATTAACATTGTTTTGACTCAGATCCTAATTTACTTACTTGATCTTTATTTTGTTCCTTCAGCCTTCAGGGTCAGCTGCTTTGGCACAATTATTACTTGCAGAGACGACTGACTCATGACGTTTGATATTTAAATCTCTTTTTTAACCCCTTTAGCCGTATCGAAAAGTGGATCATTTTCTCCCAGAAGTAACATCATCCCACACTTTTAGCATTTCACTCTGTCCTCTTTGTACATGTAATGACAAATCGCTACCTCAGAATTACAAAGTTCTATTTGACTTTTTGGCAGTTTCGAGTTCCTAAGACCATGAGGTCTGGAATCAAATGCTCTATCTGCTCTATTAAAATCGTAAGATTATTCTGAGTCATTATCAAGATATTCAGAGAACTGCATTTGAAAAAGCTTGACATTTTGTTTTAGGTCAAATTTCTCATAATAAGTACTGAGCAGATAGAACTTTATAATTCTGAGTAGAGAGTAAAAAATAAAATTGCATAATGAAAAAGAATCCAAATTTTTAACTCTTTATCTTATATGCTGTTTTTCCTGTGTACCACAGCTTTTGGCTCGACTGTATTATTATTCTTTGAAAAGTATTGGGGTTTGGGCAAGTATTTTTTTAGTCCAATTGTTGTTCATATTGATTCATTTGATTTTCAATGTTTGTACAGGTTTTACTCCTTTACTTTTACCTATGCATTTTGTTCATTTGACAATAAAATATGCAATGAAAGAATCAGCCGTTTTTATATTTTTCATTTTGAAGGTATTACTTTTTATGAAGTCTATATAGAGGGGGTGAGAGGTGTTAAATTGTATAGTACTGTAGTTTGTTTACCTCTTAGTCAGATATAAGATGTGAAATATTGCACAGGAGGTAGGCCTACTTATGTATGTATGACTAGTACACTTTCATCTCATTTGTTTCGCACTTTAAAAACTTGGTTGAACCAAGGCTGTATGGTGCTTCTATTGTCCCTTGGGAACATAAACTGTTACTGTTAACTTGCAAGCAAGAATCACCAAACGTCAGTTTGAAGCCCAATTCTAGACTTCGGAAAACAATTATGCTGTCATCCCTTCCTTTACGGTCTGAGTCCTGGAAGATAACTAAGATCACCAGCAGTAAGCTTGAAGTCTTCTACAGACCCTGCCTGTGATGAATACTTTGAAGTTTTCGACTCTGATTCCGAATCTTCTAGATTTTAGAAAATGCAGTAAGACCACATGGCGTGTTATCCTTTTTCACCTCACATCAGCAAATGGTCTTTCAGGTTGCAGGCCAGATCTGTCGAAATGAAGAGTACTGGGTAAATATTATAAGAGAACTAGCCATCCCTGAAGATGGTATGGGAAGTCGACCTCGAGCCTTATAGAAAATTCTTAAGGGCTGGTGGGGCACCTAGAAATCGTGTTTGGGTGTCAAATTTTGTAAATTGGGTTTATTACATATTATAGTACCTGGACACTTCCTGAACAATATCCAGAAACGTATGTAAGCCTTGCTACACCCTAAAGCTGAGTTTTTTTGTCAGGTTTTTCGGCGAAAGCACATGTTGTCTAGCTTTTTCTTACCTGTATCGGCTGTTTTCTCACAATTCTATTTTTTCACATATTTTTCATTTTTCTGCTCTGTTTCTCATTCAATTTTAATGTAACTTTCACAAGACACCAACAACACCTAGTTCTAAATTTTGGCTTGTTGAATTTTTTTATTAATGTAGTAGTTTTTGATTTATGGGCTTAGAAAGCATGAATTTTTCTTTTTTTTCTCACTTTTTTTGCAACATCTCAATTGTAAATGTCATAAAATAAAAACTAAAGCATATATAAAAAATTCAACAAGCCAAATGTAAGAGCTACATATGTACTGTTGGCCTGCCAAATTAGAAGTAAATCGGTCAATAAATAAGGAAATAAAATGGGATTGAAAAAGGTATACAAAATCCAATATGACCGCCGTTTCCATAGCAACCGATTCACAATATACTTTTTGAACTATTGATTTAAAATCCCCAATAACACACCATATCCCACAGCAAATATCGGCACTCTAGGCCTTGTAATAACCAAAATAGACCTCAGGTGCCCCACCAGTCCTTAACTTTTCCTCATGGTCTGTTAGCTTTCAGCGCTTCCTGTCGTCTCATAGACCTCTCTTTTAATCTTAGATCAGACCTTTCAACTTGCCCCACCAGGAGAACAATTGACCGGAAAGCGTCATCGTCACAACTGCATACTAAAATGTTTTTATACCATTACATTTCGATTTCTCTTCTGAGTCAATTGTGGGATAACTTTCTATATATCATCACAAGTAAAATAAAGATGTGAGCACGGACACCCTGGTCCCGACGGAGACCTTGGCTATCTGAGTGGAGACAGTTGCTGTTAGTCCAGGCCATAGACTGAATTATAATAAATCACACTAAATCCTGCACTGTCGTGGCTGCCGCTCTTTGCTCTTTTTTTTTTTTTAAAAAGCTTCCATCGAAGCGTGCGCACTATGGGCGCCCCAATGAAAGGCAAAATACCAGTCTCACCACAGCAACTCAGATAAGCACCCTCCGTCCAACAGTGATCTAGACTTGGGTAACTGAGTTTTCCTATATTAAATAACCCCCTTTAACAGCAATCGTTTCCTTTAACAGCAACCATGGCTGCAATACAAATTTTCTGACAAACGTGTGTGTGTGGGGGGGGGGGGGGGGGGGGGTTGTTTATATTATTGTTTTTGTTGTTGTTTTTTGTTTTTTGACGTTTCTAAAAACAGCGTGAACAACAAAAATGGTCGATCATTTCAGTGTGAGTACTGAATCTGGCATCTATCTGGCAATGTATCTGGCATAGATCACGAGTGAAAAAAAATGTAAGTAACAAATAAAAAGCAAAACATGTAGTTAAATTTCGTTACGTCTGGGGTGCAGCCACGAATAAACACTTGGGTTTTGCCAAACGCACGTCGAGCGCGCTCTATAAGTATAAGTCTATTGTGTACTGCGGTGTGTTTGCGTGGAAGCAATGGGTCCGAGTCTTTTAAAATTAGAAACCTATGCTGGAACAACCATAAAAATATATGACCGTATTTGAATGGGAAAAAGAGGATTACGCACTGGCGTGTTTGTGTGTGTGTGTGTGTGTGTGTGTGTGTGTGTGTGTGTGTGTGTGTGTGTGTGTGTGTGTGTG
>NW_004797370.1:1517479-1519888 GCF_000002075.1 Aplysia californica
AGTTTCTTCCACAATTGGCCTAGTTTAGAACGAGGGGTGAATTCCGGATCCCCCGTTAACGTCATTCACCATTATTATACTATTAATCGACTTTTCGTTGCTAGGTTTTTATTAGACTGGAAAAATGCCGTTGTATTCGTCTCTTTGTCTTTATGCAACGAGAATATCTCTAACAGCTAATTCTCCTCTTTATTGTTTGTTGCTAGTGTATGTCATTGTCTATCATGCTGAGTGATAATATTTGGCTATTCCGCCTCTTTTCGTTCAACAAATGAGACTGATTATGCCGCTTCGTGCTTTTTATATAGGCAGATGGGCACCATTTAGTGTCAAGAGTATTTAATGCAGCTTCTAACGATGTCCCCTTGGTATTGGAAGGCTGACCATTTGCATATTGGGTCAAGCCCAATGGAGCTGATCTTTGCTGTCCAGCAAACTGATTCATCAAAGCAGGAAATGGGGCAACAAAAAATCCTCATAATTTATGAAGAAGAAGAAGAAGAAGAAGAAGAAGAAGAAGAAGAAGAAGAAGAGAGAGAGAGAGAGAGAGAGAGAGGGAAAGGGAGGTGGGGCACATTTTATTGTACGGATCAACTTCGAAATAGGATATCAGAGACTCTGAGACCAAGTACAGATTCCTTGTCCTTTCCCACGCATGATATTATTATGTATTCGCTGGTGGCGAGCTGGAATCTTAGCGAAGCTTCGTTACCGTTCCTTGTCTATATTATAATCATCATATAATAATGGAGCTAAGCCCGTTTGTGGGGTCAGTAAAAACTTTTTACACAGGTGCCCCTTAAAATCTACAAAAATATGATTCAGACAAGAAATACCCCAAAGGGTTACGTGGGCATATTTTCAAAGTTCGGAAACTACCTTTTGATTTTTCAGGTTAGATGGTTTTTCCTGTAAATTGAAGCTCTCAGATGTCTTCACTCTGCCATTAACCATTTCATATCTTACTGGGGACTACTTTTCAGCTGCCACCTGCAGAACACAGTCACGTTGAGGGAGAACAACCAAGAATTGTCCGCGGGGAGTTACATTTTCACACGAAAAATCTGCATGAGAAGGTGTTTCAAGAGTACCCAAAGCTTAATGAAGAACAAAGAGTCGTGTATGATGCTGTGATAGAGTCAGTTGTACAGAAGCAAGGCAAGATATTTGCCCTGGAGGGAAGTGAAGGGACTGGGAAAACCCACACTATAAACCTGATTCTTGTGGCTGTCCGTTCCTAAGAAGATCGCCCTTGCTCCAGCTCTGTTGGACATAGCAGCAAACTCTGCTCTCAAAGGGCAGAACATTACACAGCAGATGCAAAATACCTCTTTGTGTGAACAAACAGTCCATGTGCAGTGTGAGTCCCCGAGATGTGGCACTTTATTACGCCAAACAGAGCTGCTCATCATTGATGAAGTATCGATGGGCCACAAACACATCTTTAAAGCCATAGACCGAACACTTCAAGACATATGTGGGAATCACTTTCTGTTCGGTGGGCTAACTGTGCTGACGTGAGGGGACTGGCGCCAAATACTACCAGTAGTTCGCCATGGCTCAAGATCACAGATAGTCAATGCAACCCTGAAATCCTCATATGTGGGAGCATGTTAATGTGATTAGACTGACAAGAAACATGAGGGTTTTGCTTACAGGTGAGCTGCTGATTTCTCCAACTATCTACTGAACATTGGTGATAACAAACGCAATGTATGCAAGCAAATTGGGGAGTTTGCGATTAAACTGCCAGATGATATACCAGTGAACAGTGAACGAGAGTTGATAAATTTTGTCTTCGGTAACTTACAGTCTAACACAAATCCTGACTGGCAGGCTTCCCGCTGCATCATCTGTCCCACCAACACAGAAGTAGGCAGAATCAACAACCTGATCATGTAGTCCTTTCTCGAAGAAGAAAAAGTCTACAGGAGCAGTGATTCAGTGGAAGAAAATGAACACCAATACCCCATCGCATTTATTAATTCTCTATGTCCGTCAGGTATGCCACCCCACAAACTGACATTGTCATGTTGCTGAGAAATTTGGATCCCACAAACGGCCACTGCAACGGGACTCGATATGTGGTTCTACACCTTCATCTACATGTAATTGATGTAGTCATTGCTTGCAGTCCACATGCCGGAAAGAGACTTTTCATCCCAAGGATTCCCCCATGCCTTCAGAAAACATAATAATATTTCCCTTCCATATGCGACGGAAACAATTTCCGGTTAGACCTGCTTTTGCAAAGACTGCCTACAAAGCTTTAGGGACAGACTTTGAAAAGGATAGGGATTTCTTTACAGGGCGATTTTTTTTCACATTGACAATTACAATCATGTCGCAACGAGTCGTGTTGGGTCTGGGGACTCTATTAGGATACATGCAAACACACCTGCTGCCCAG
>NW_004797370.1:1524728-1526673 GCF_000002075.1 Aplysia californica
CCCTAAAAACCCAACAAACAAAAACAAACAAACAAATTTAAAAAATAAACAAAAACAACTGAAACAAAATAAACAGCCCAAGGTACATTGGAAGTCCGCTGGTCGTGGGCATACCAGAGACACTAAAATATTTTATTTTAGTGTCTCTGGGCATACATTTACGAAGTAGGCCCCTTGGCCACACAGAGTCATTGACCACTGATAGTCGCCTGACACTGTGTTCAACTATTTGTGCACCCACCGAAGCTCGCGGAACCGAAATCCAATCAATGGAGGTCAGGCATTCGCATGCGAATTCTTAAACCAGTGTTCTTATCAGAGAAAGGAGTTATAGGCTCAGCCATTGACTTGTAGTATAATATCCCAGATCGTGCCTTCTGGCGTATTTCCGGTTCATTATGGAGCATACCATTTGACTCAATCTGGATACAAATGAAGGGTAAGCGGGGAAGGGTGCGGCATGAATTCAACCCAAGACTGAAGAATGCCGTCACTTCGTCATGAAGTTTTTCTTGGAGAGCAAAAAGCCACGGCCATGACAGTGCACAATCTAGGGTGTAATGATTCAAGTCTTTGGGCCTAACTGTGCTAAAAATACCTTCTCTGACGCAGGTGAGGGAGTCGTTCCAGTGCGATTTAGCGAAGGTTTGACACAGTTTCTGTTTTGAGGTGAGTTTGTTTAATAATATGACAGAAAAAGCGGTGTGTTGCTGATGTTATCATTGTTGCTGCTGTTGTTATTAGACCTGTGTTATTTGTTGTTGCTATTATCATCTTTATTCTTTTTCTACTATTATTACTACTACCACCACCACCACCACCACCACCACCATCATCATCATCATCATCATCATCATCATCATCATCATCATCATCATCATCATTAGGTCCTTTTATTATTTTAGTAGTAGTAGTAGTAGTAGTAGTAGTAGTAGTAGTAGTAGTAGTAGTAGTAGTAGTAATAGTAGTAGTAGTATATAGCCTACTTATTACTCTTATCGTAATTACTATCAATATAATCTTTTCTTATGATTGATGTTACATTACATGTCGTGTTATTGTTTTTACTATTATTACTAGTAATAAAAGAACCCGTTCTACGAACGGAATAATAATGAAGAAAGTTAAGAAGAGGAAAAAGACTGAAAACAGGAAAGAAACAAAGCACAAATATTTTATTTTGAATTTATCCATGTAGCACCCCCTCTTGACTACCTCTAAGGGTAAGACTTCTTCTCCCTCTTCGAAGGCATGGCATTTTCTCCTAAAGTTCCAGCTCAATCACTTTTTTAAAAAAAGGGTTAGGCCTACATGCCAATTGTTGCTTCCTAGAAGAACCTAATCTAGATTCTAGATCTAGCCTAGATTTCGAAGGATTATAAAGACATAAGCCAATTTGAAAGAAGGAGCCTTGGCCTATAGATAGATCTAAGTTTAGAAATTCACATTTTTTACAACCGACAGGCGTCACAGACGGTCTAGATTTCTAGATCTATTCACAGTAGGAAAAATCCACTTTCAAGAATACTTTCATGATTCTTGATCTCGATCTAGATTCGCCTACAGCCTAGTTCTAGACTCTAGATCTATTCTCAGCAGGAAAAAATCCGCGTTCAATACTTTCATCATTCTTGATCTCGATCTAAGATTCACATAAATCTAGCCTAGATCTAGATCTTAGAATCTATAATGCTCAGCAAGAAAAATCCACCTTCAATATTCAATAGGTTATCGAAATATCACAGATCTAGATTCTACTTTCATTTCGTGATTCTTCTTGATCTCGATTTATCTCGATACATTAAGTGGGCCTACAGTAGACTAGACTACTCTTTGCGTTTTCGACGACACCCTCCCTGTCATTCTCACCACCCTCCCTCTGTTAGTGCTTTCTAGCCTCCTCTCTCTCTTCCCCTCTCTCTCTCTCTCTCTCTCTCTCTCTTTC
>NW_004797370.1:1528143-1533528 GCF_000002075.1 Aplysia californica
GGGGGGGCTGCTGCCTTTTCTTCCCTCATCCCTGCTATCGTCATTTTCCTCTACTTCTTTCGTATGTAGGTCACTCTCTTGTGAACTGCCATTCCGGGGTGCCTTGATAGTCGAAGCATATTTTCTGCTGTTGAGGCTAGAGAGGTGAGCAGAATAAGCCTGATTCCCCGTCTGGACTTCTCTGCTGACATCCTACCCTTGGCGCTTACATGACCTTATCATGCAGTTGCGAGTGCCTTAAAACCTTACTAAAGCTAAACTAAACAGACTGTTAGTCAACCGGTGTCTGTTGTGTAGAGATTTGTCTCTTCGCTGTTGCATGCAGTGGACGTAGATTTGAGTACCGTGCGGGGATAATTTTAACAGCGCATTTCCAGCTGTCTGCTGAGACGCTGTATTTCTTCTCAGCCCGAGTTGGCCTTGACAGGCAGGGTCGGAGCAGCCCGCTTCCTAAATGATATAAATAGTGTCCAGGGCGGGTTTGGGGGAGGGGCGTAGAACGTCCATAAAGTAATTTAATTAAACAGCTTGACATTGTTTTACCTGACTTGTGCGTATATAAGTGTAACTTTTTAGGTATCTCACACTACCGGATGGGTTTAATGCTATTTTTTTAACGCCGAAGTGCGGAGGACTTCATATAACCTTGCTTAGAGAAATCTGTTTGTGATTCGCACAAACGTTTTCCAACACAACGCAAAATGAGACTTATGTCCTATAGTAAAAAGTTCAACTCTCTCCTTTTTGCGATCAAATACATTGCATTCCTAGCATCTGTAAACGCCACATTGTAAGATAAAGTGCTTCATTGTATCGGTAATTTAAAATGTACAATAAGCCGTTTTTATTATCATGTCTATTGTATTCTATTTTCAATTTTAAATGTGACATAGTTTTAAGGGGGATTGGGGCGGGGGGGAGGGGGGGGGCTACACCCCCAAAGTAAAGATTCGGCTCAAAATTATGGAATTTTAGTTGTATTAATTTTTAGCTTCCTCAGCCTCTCCAACAACTATTTCATGGCATAAGAACCCCCCAAAACCATATTTTTCCCCATACTGGGCATGTGTGTCACCACCAGTTCCTCATAAAGTCAATATTTTCTTTTTCTTTATCGGCTGTTTTCTCAAAACGCGACTTCCCTCCATACTTTTTTTAATAACGCCACCATTTTTTGTCCAATCTTCACGAAATTTTCACAGAATGAAGAAGAGATGTAATATGTGACTGTTGAATTTTTTATATAAGAAATATATTTTTGTTGGTGGTGTGTGGAGTGTGGATTTTCACGGATTTTTTGCAAACTTAAATGCTACCTCAGGAAAAAATTCATAAATTTAAAAAAAAATTAGTTTTGGAAAAAAACAGCACACACATTTTTAGATCTAATGCTTGTTAACATGCATGCAAAAAAAAAAAAACCAGCAAAAAAAACAACCAATTTCCTTAAGCAATAAGTGCGGTATTTATTACGTAAGACATGTCAACAAAATCCAATTGGCCGCCGTATTCATGGAAACGAAACTTTTTTCTCAAATTTGATTGCGGATTTTAAGACTCCATACTATGCTTGTTATATGTGTGAAATTTGGTAAAATTTGGTAAAATATTAATAATCGAGATAGCCTTCAGGTGTAGCCCCCCCCCCCCCTTTAAATTTCAAATATTGCTTCTTCAAATTGTAATATTCTCTAAACCCATAATGGTCCCTAAACTGTAAAACTTCCCGCGATGACACTTGCGTTGAAAGACAAGCATCAGAGCAGATCTAGAGTTCCAGGCCCATAAAATCGACAAAAGACCAGGCCGATATTCAAAAATTAATTAGTCAAGCTGCTTTGAGTAACCCTGCCTTGTGTGCGGGGAGGACTAATCAGAATTAGATAGTCGCCCCAGATAAAAGTGGGACACTTGTACCACAAATAGAAGCTAGGAATGGTCTCATGAAGAGCGCCTTTTTAAACGCAGAGAGTTTGGGAGGGGGTGGGGTGAAAGATTTCAGACGGGTTTCAAGCTTAACTCGTGCATAGATGGAGGCAGCTTCCATGGGCATGCAGGCATATTAAGTCTGCGCGTTTCGCAAGAAAAGGATTTTTGCTAAGTACGTAAATCCCTAAACTTTTGGTGACCATATATTGTCGACATTCCTCCTTTTCCCCCCTCGCCCCTCTCCTTGTATTCAGTGTTACATCTGAAGTTGTTGTTACTTACCATTCGAGTTGTGATTATGTTACATTTGAAGTGTATTCCTGGTATGTTCACATGTGAAGTTTATAGATTCGTATTTTAACATTTTTATAAGAGGTTACTCCGTGGCAATGTGTTATTGAAAGAAGGAGCTAAGAAGTAGCAGTAAAAACGCTGCAGAAAGAGGAGTCAGAAGCCCAGTGGAGGTGACAAAGGAGGTGAGGGGGTGGAAAGCGGACAGTGGAGACGAAAGAAGACAACAGAACATAGCTAGAAAGCAGGGAAAGAGGTGAAAGGAGCCAATGTTGGGAATTATTATTTTTTTTCGTCAGTACCCGGATTCGAATCGGGGACCTTTGAATGAGAGGCGAACACCTTAACCTCTAGGCCACGAGAGCCCCCGGTAAATGATTTACGGCGCTCTCAACTGCAAATGTCATATGAGCGCGCGGATTTTTGTTGTTTTTTGGGGGGGTTTTCGTCCCTTGTCACGATTTGGTTTGGTCAAAAAGATCTGGGTTTCTCATGGTTTGACATAATGGCTCAACTTTCACATCTATTTGCTTACCCTATTACACGCATAATACAGAATGAAGCTCAGCAAACAGAATGTATCTCACACTCAGCATTCCAACCCATGACCCCAGTCTGGTTCTGACTTGGCTTGACAGGAAGAAAAAACACGTCACGCAGGAAACACGGTACTAAAATAAAAACAGGCACATTTAGAAGTCAACTTCCCGTGAACCTAAACGGCTGTTTGTTTTCGTGGAAATCTTCAAGATGGCCACTTTTCAGTAGACTTTTGTTTTGTTTTTTAGCCCGTAATCAGTTTTACTGATGTGTGAAATTACCAGGCTCAATTTTGTGCGTTATGTATAAGTTAATATTTTTGTACACTCCCTTCGTAAACCTCGCTTCACGCCTTCCTTCAAGGCATCCTAAACACACACACACACACACACACACACACACACACACACACACACACACACACACACACACACACACATACTGGGTGTTAGAAACTATCGGAAATGTAATAATTGTTTGAGCCTGAGAATAATACTTTCCAGTTAGGTGAAAGTAATGAAGTCTGCTTCGTGGTCAACATATTGACAGGCAAAGTAGGCTATCATAAAACGATTAGTAGCCCGTAACCTGATGACGTACACAAATAAACAAGTTTCAAGTTAAACCTATGAATTCATGAAGGACAGAGAGAAATGGGGTACATGTTTCAATGTGTTTCATATTTATTTACTTTCCCTACATCATTCCATTGGTCTAAAAATTCGTTATATAATGAAGTGAAGTCGGCTCTTTAGAGAACGGTTAAAGAAAAAGACTCAATTTTGTTAAGACAGACACTGCACGTAAACTCAGACCAAACGTCCAAGAAACAGGTACAACAAAGTCTTTATTTAAACATTTGAAAACTGCTTCTTAATTTGTTAGCCACCCTCCTACTTTCCCTCAAAAGTTGATAAAAGGATAGCATTATCGTCAAAGCTTTTACAGCAGTACACGGAGAAGGAAGCTGTAGGTTTTCCCTTAACAGGCACTTCACAAGAGACAAACATTGTTCGCGTGAATCAATTCTATTGTCTTGATTGTCTAGAAAGCTATTCACGACACGACAGAGACACTGTTTTCCTTTGAAAAGAAAATAGGGAAATAGTATACATTTAAAGTTCCTATCAACACTATTTGGTTATTTAAGAGGTGGGACCTTCGAGTTTAAACGTCCATCTTTGAAAGGACTGAGCCAAATAGAAAATTTATGTAAAATGCCTTTCCCAAGGACACAACGTCGGACCGAGCTGAGGCTCGAAACCCAGAACCCGCAATCTCACGATTACGGGTCCATTTTTCTAACCACTAAGCTACCGACGCCACCCCTTTTTCCTGTATTTCACACACAAATATTATAATACCTAATAGACATTTCAATAACTCGTTTAATCCTCCTTTTAATTTATCAAGTTTCGTTTTGGTTCTTCTTGGACATGCAAACCTACACCCTATAAAATGTTCTTTGTTACCATTCAATCATTATTGTAGTTTCTGGTGATTGCTTCGTATTCCTTATGCGACGGGGATGACTGTGGAAAATAGGCTTCAGTGCCGTTTTAGAAGACACGTTACATAAAACGGAAAGAAACTCTAAGTCTCACTGTAATTGTTTGTCCGACTCCTTAGTTACTTCTCGAGAACGCTTAAGTCAATTCTTCAAACGTTTTTCTCAACTGAATGTACGTTTACCTTTACGTTACGTGAAGTCGGTTCATTTCACTGTAACTATAACTTCTTAACCCATTTTGTTCAGAAGTTACCGATTTTGTTACCGTTCCTTGAAAGAGGAGTAGATGGAAAAGAGAGGTTGGGGGTAGGAGATGGGGAGGGATAATCACTTAATACAAAACCCCACAAAATCAGCAAATACAAGCCAAGTCAAATCGCTTTAAGAAGAGCGTTAAGCATGTGAACACATACTAAACATGTTTATGTTCATCGGAGCGGCTCTGCGCAAGATTTACAGCACTCTGACTAACAATTCAGATCTCTGGTGGTTTGGGAAATACGACTTCTACTTCAATTGGCTTGACCTGATTACTTTTGTATAGTTCTGCCATCCCTTCGAAGCTACCTGTGGTCGGAGATTGCGGCTAGCAGGTGCAACTTAGATTCTATCACGACTGTGTTATTTCACTTTTGTAAACGTATTCTTTCCTTTGAGCAAATACCTCTTGGACCTGTTTTCAATTGCGTCAACCTAATGTTTTGGGGTTTTTTCCACTTACACCCCCCCCCCCAAAAAAATAAAATCGAACAGACAAACAAACAAACTGAACAAACAACCAACCCAAACCCTACCTAACATTTCCCTAGGCGAAGAAGACAATATTGACACTCGTAGCTCACTGCTGTTCGGAGCTGCCAACTTGCACTCGTTTGGGCAGCGAAATCTCACCTTTTTTTTACTTTAAAAAAATTGAAGACCACGTTGAGTACCGTGTGACCAATGTCAGCATTCCAGGCTGGCAGCTTGACTGTGCCTCGGTAAATTCGAGAAAAGATTGTACATTTTAGTGTACTAAAGCCGCATCATAGTGGTCAACTGACTGCGACGGGGAGGAGGAGGAGGAAGAGGAGAGAGAGAGAGAGAGAGAGAGAGAGAGAGAGAGAGAGAGAGAC
>NW_004797370.1:1535427-1536671 GCF_000002075.1 Aplysia californica
GATCACTTTTGTTACGTCACAAAGGAGAAAGGGGAACCGCAGCAGCTGATGTGTGGTCTGCTCTAAACTCGTGTCCCTTATTTGTTTGATTCAAAAAAAAGACAGACAGACAGACAGACAGAGAGAGAGAGAGAGAGAGAGAGAGAGAGAGAGAGAGAGAGAAGTAGAAGACGGAGAAGAAACAAAGAGACAGACAGTTTCAAACAAAACGTAGTGATATAAGAAAACACCCAAATAACACTTAAGCATTCCGTGAACTACTTGAATTCGCAGACTTCTTCAATAATAGCGAAAATCGCAATTTCGTGAAGAGTGCGGAAAAAAAGAACGACCTTGATGAGGGGTATATCCTTCATAATGGCAATGGTCTCAGCAAACAACAACGTGCTTTTGGGTATCTCACCCGTTTACCAGCATACCACCTAGCTCATCGTGCATAAATTAAGTGTAGGTGTTTGGAGGGCGTTACTGGAAGATCCTACTTATTTTCTTTTTCTCCTCTGTTTCCGACTTACTGTCTTGCTCCTTCCATGCACTAAATGACCGTTGTTTTTTCAATGCTTTTTCTTTATTTAAACTCAAACTTTCGGCCTGCTGACGCCTCTATCTTCCCACGACACTAATTCTTGACTGGCAAAAATGAAGCATTCGAATCCTGGTTTCGGAAGATTGTATCGTATGAATTCAGCCAGCTGGGGAGAAGTGGGCCTACACCAAACTTCTTTGGTCCGTTGCCGACTGTTTTGCACACCTCGACCCTCCAAAAGGCCCATACAAGGCACGAGTTCCCCGATGTGTGAGATTTAGATATTGCGCAGTCACTGTTATTTTAACATATTTATTTATAGCCTTACTAACACGAGGAAGATTAGAGTTTTAGAAAAGGGCCTCATGTGACTCATTATGTGGGAAAATCAAACATTTTATTGGCTCTCGTGAAGGCATTCTTGGTCACATTTAGACAGAGACTCAGGGGCAGAAGAAACAAGTGTGGAAGTCTCTTTTTTTAAAGTTTGGATTGCTTTCGTGAGAACAGCAGTGCTGAACATGCCCTGTACTCTCAACAAAATAATTGGCAAAGAGGACTTGACGAGATATCCTTTCTGTGATTTTCTTGACGGGAGAGTTTTTATTCAAAGATTAGTCATGCGTCGGGACAGTTCTCTGTTAGAGAAACGAAACCAGATATTATCCTCTGCAACAGTATCGGTGGCAACATCTTTCTCTCTCTCTCTCTCTCTCTC
>NW_004797370.1:1536786-1549622 GCF_000002075.1 Aplysia californica
TATATATATGAATTATATATTTTTGTGTATACAGTCGAACCTGTTCTGATGGCCACCTATCGCAGCCAGCTTGGAAAAAGATCCTTTTAAAATTATTAATTTCATGATTTAGCCTACCTTCGATTTGGTTAGAATTTCAACACCTGGAATGATCGTAATTTCACCCAATTGAAAATGTGTACCAATTTCCACGAATACACCAAATATTGTGATAACACAAAACTATGTTCATGTATAATAATTATGAAGAACTCAAAAGAGAGAAAGTGTAATCTCCGACGCATTAAAGAGTGTAAATCAAATGGCGAGAGTGCTTTTTTGAAAGAAAGTGACGTGTCTTACGTTTGATCATTGTTATCATCCAGCACGTTTCAATCGAAGAAACCGTCACCAGCATTGCACAACCAGTCAAGTTGTAAGCCCCCCCCCCCTCTTTCGCAACCTCTCTCAGTTTCATCCTCAGCTACTGGGTGTCTAAAAACAGAGGTCCCATCTTAAGGCCAACAATAACTTGGTCATCTTATCACTAATTCCAACGAAACTTTGAAGAAATCATATCAAATCAAGTGGGCATTATATTTATCAGTATGAAATAATCAACCACCATGCTCGAAAAGTCTTGCTCTTTCCTTGCACAAAGGTTTTTAAAATTCAACCAACGTCGAGTGAAACGCAAAACGTCGCACTTTCTTAAACATGAACCGCACTGTTCTATTTCAAATAATCACTATTTCTGTATTGAACAATAAATTTATACAAAAATTATATTGCCAAGTAAACTCAGATAAGTGGTGACTATTTAAATTGCAAGGTGTTGACAATTTCTCTCCCCACAAAACCTGAAGGAAATAATTGAAGGGCTCAAGTTTGGGGGAGTGTGGGGACCATTGATTTGTAAAATTACGGCTTATAAAGCGTTCCCCATACATTTCTTACAACAAAAGCGTTCCCCCAATCTTTCTTGCAAACATACAAGGGCCACTTTAGACATTTGGGTTATGGCCTCATCCCACAGGAACCAGACTTCTACAGCACATATTATAACACGTTCTCCTCACCAAACTTCTCAAACATTTCTCAGCACGGTGGGATGTCCATCTGATGTGACTGTTGTGGTTTTACCGTCTTTATCCTGAAACTAGAACGGATCGATCATGCCCCTGTAGCTGAACGGTTTTAACGAAATTTTGGTTGAACGTTTTAACATTTTATATTACTCGAAGGCGAAAATGGATTATCTTCATATGTATTCTTGTGGCGTCCTCCTGCTTGAAATTTGTTTTTTTTTAAATTTTGTTACAATTAGTTCACTAATGACCGAGTTATTGCCTTTTAGATGAGTCCTCTTTTTGTACACCCTATATTTGCACTCCCCTAGACTTTTGATGTCTTTCCCAGCAGCATTCTACTGTACTATTTGCCAGACAAGTGTCATTTAAAGAACTTTCCTTTTTTAAATTTTGCTTTATTTTGCTTTTTATACTTTCTGAATTAATTTAACAAACGATGTTTCCGGTTTAAACCTCGACATATCGGTCTTTTTCTCCCACTTACTTGAGTTTTTTGTTAATGATTTTTTGGCATCCAATTCCCTTCTGCTAGACCTGCAGTTTGTTTGTTTGTTTGTATGTATGTTTGTTTGTCGGTTGGTTGGTTGGGTTGGTTTGGTTGTTTTTGTTTTTGTTGTTTTTGTTGTTTTTTGAGATTTGGTTGTGCATTGTTTTTATTTGTTTGTCTGTTGTTTTTTAAGGATGGAGGGGGGTTTAGCATCTTCAATCAGATGAGGCTAATTGGGGGTTCCAAACTTAACCCTTCCTCCCTGTTTCCTCCTTATTTAATATCCTACTATTACCATTACTTACGTAATTCAATTACAAAAGAGCCCGAGTTCAGAATCATCCTCTCCTCTCCGCAGAGTTCTGAAGTCACCGGGGCGGTGGGTGGGGGGTGGGGGGAATTGTAAACGACAGTGTTTTCTTTTATCCACACCACCTGTTCCACGATAGAATAATAGCACGTTCAATGAGTGACGTAACGTTTTTCATTAATAAGTGGTCTCAGTCTTAATAATGCCACCTGGAGGGTTGTATTCTACACAAACATCGTTATTTTTGTGTTAATGAAAAATTGCAGCCTCACAAATTGGGTGTCAGATATGTAGGCGTAAAAAACGCCACTCTCAGAAATCCTTTTTTTTTTCTTTTTCTTTGGGTATAATATATTGCTTCATCTGATGTTTCTCGTAAAACTTGATTGGCTATGGAACCGATAGAGCATAACGTTCTCCAGGTGGAAATATCCGTTGTACAGGATGTGTGTTGCAAGAGTGGATTCAGACTTGGGCCCACTTTTTCAAGGTATTTACAGAGAGGCAAACATTTAGTTTACTTATATTGAAGAGGTTGTAGGCTATATCATCAATGTTATAGTAAGCAATTAGAAAAAAAATAGGGAAGAAACAGCGCAACTTTTTTCTACTTAAACCTGGTGAACTCAAGGACAAAATATAATAATAATAATAATGATAATAATAGCATTTGTGCTGCGCATTTCCATTAAAAAACACTCAATGCACTTTACATACGTAAAGTGTTCCAAAATAGGTAAATGGGAAAGGGTGTTGGGGGGGGGGGCACATTCAACTTCATACCCCTGTACTAGTAGGAACAAATCTGTTTTATTTCCCCTTCAGGGAATAAAAGAACAAGAGATCATGAAATGTTAGTGTTTCAGTAAGTTACTGTGACAACTTTTACCATTGAAGAACAAACCAGTTTCATTAAAAAATATAAACCAATGTACAAAAGTTTTTAAAATGCACAGAAAAAATTGAGGTAGCCAACCTGGTACCGGTACTAACACTGAGGGTAATTTGCCATAAAAAAAGAAGTTTCAATCTGATATGTAGATTCTAGATATAGGTCTAATGGTTCAAATGATTGTCGTCGTGGCAAGCTTGAAAAGAATAAACAGTGGGGTGTGGGGGGGGGGGGGTATGGATAAGGAGGGGGTGCGCAAAAAATCTGAAACGAGTAAGATGATACCAATAACTCCACACATGTCCAAAAATTGACGAGAGCCTGATTTTACCGTGTTTTAACAAATATGGTATATGTATTTTAAAAAAACACACTTCTATGAGAAAATTAGTCACGCAGTTTGCAAGGCAATATACGTTCACTAAATAACGTAGAATGCAATAAAAACTCATTCAGGGTCACAATAAAACTGGAACTTGAATGGTTACTTTACAGACAATTAAACATTCGATTAAACATTCGTTCTCTATGAATCGAATAACAGTTTTGTTCTCTCTGTCTTTCTCCCCTTCTCCCCCCAATCTCTCTCTCTCTCTCTCTCTCTCTCTCTCTCTCTCTCTCTCTCTCTCTCTCTCTCTGTTAGTCTCTCCCTCTATCTCTCTGTTTCTCACTCTGTCTCTCTCTCCCTCTACCTCTCCCTACCCCACCCCACCCTCTCCCTCTCCCTCCCTCTCTCTCTCTCCCTCTCTCTCTCCCCCTCTCTCTCTCTCTCAATCTCTCTCTCTCTCTCTCTCTCTCTCTCTCTCTCTCTCTCTCTCTCTCTCTCTCTCATTTTTTTTCACTCGCTATTTCTTCAGTCTCACGGTCGGGCATACACATGCATGTATTAAAAAAGTAACAGTGCATCGCTATGACTGGTATGCATTTGTGAATAAGTAATGCTTCAGCTGTTTTTTGAAAATGTGAACAGCAAGGGCACTCCTTATTTTTTATGGGAGCTCGGTCCATACACGGGAATCAAAGAAGAAAAAGGAGTTTTAAGGCACATGCGTCACAACTAGGTCTTACAATTATAAGTTCCTACAATTAGAAGTGTTACAAAAAACTGGACCCTTCCTAGTTTTTGGTGTTACTAAAGAGTAACAAATACAAAAGGAGTGGAGACAAGTGCTCAACAGCACTTTTATAATTATAAGTAGGCTTATAATCAAACGCCTCTCTAAACAAAAAGGGACCCATTTAAAGTTAAAGGTCAATGATTCGGTCATCTCTGGGTCATTTCAACAAAATTGAAACACCATTAATAAAATTCAACCAAAGGGGCATAAATTTATAAATATAGATAAAATCAAATTGCATTTTGGGGAATTATCAAGTTTTTAAAATTTTAATAGAAACTGAGTGAAATGCAACGGTTTTCAACTTCTTAAAAATCAACCATAATGTGTAATTGTGCACTGAAAAACGATGCATTTATATGAAATTAATATTGCCATATCCACTCTGGAATTGATATTGCCATATCAACGCTATTCAGATAATGCGTTCCAAGTATTGACGATTTCCAAACAGAAAGCTCGAATGCGCAGCGGGAAATTTTGAATAACCTTCTAGCATGCCTCTGGGCCATTCTTTTAACTTCTGTTTAACATTGAGTTTCAACTTTTTGATTATTTGTGGGCTGTATCTGTAGAGTCTGTCAATTTAAAAAGAAAATGAAATAAAGACAAACAAAAGAAATAATCATGGGGGTTCAAACCTGGGGAATACAGGCAGTGATCATTCATTTATAAGGTTTCGGCTTATACGGCGTTCCCCAAATCTTTCTTGCAGCCATACACTACGGGCCATTCCTGATTTATTGGGCGTGGCATTGACGGGTCTGCTCAACACAACAAGCCCTTGTCTTCCCCAAACTCACTCAAAACTTTCTTACCACAGCAAGATATCCATCTGAAGTGGTGGTCGTGCTTTTGCCATATTTGTCCTGAAAACAGAACCGGCCTATCAAGCCCCTGTAGCTGAACTCGTTTAAGAATGTAAAGATCATCTGCGTTTTACTAGTTGACATTTTTTTTTTTAAACAAGGCAGATTGATTTTCTTCACATTAGTAACTTTAACGCCCCCTTGATTGAATTTTTTTTCTGGAAAGGGGGGGAGGGTGTAAGTGTTTTACGACGCTCTCAGTGGATAAGGTCATATGAGCAAGCGGGACACATTAAACATTTTCAGCTGGTAGGAAATTTTGAATTTTGCCTGGGTGGCGGCCGAAGCCAACTCCTATCGATTTCGGACCCCCAAGGGATCTTTGACGTATGCAACTAACATGGGACCTCCTAGATTTTTTGCCCTTGTCCGAGAAGGCTATTGATGTAGATCTTACCTACCATAAGGTCAGGGGTGTGGCTGAAAGACAGCAGTAAGAAAGAGTCAAGGAGAAGCAGTAGAAAGAAAGGCTGCAGAAAGAGTCAGGAGCCCAGAAGAGGGGGCAAAGGAGGTCAGGGGGTGGGGGAAGAAAATGAAGACGAAAGCAGACGATAGAACATTGCTAGAGAGCAGAGAATGAGGTAAAAGGAGAAACATTAAATTGGAGAAGAAAATGTTCTGTCGCTATCCAGATTCGACCTGGGACCTATTGAATGAGAGGTGAATACCTTAACCTCTAGGCCACAAGAGCCCTCGGTTGAATTTTAATAATTGTTCAAAATTTTGGTGAAACTGATGCAAAGTTGTTCAAATTATGAATTTCCCTTTAAATGAGTTCGTTTTTTTGTTAGACACATGTACTTTGGATGTCAATAAAGCGGTGCACTCGTATTCCCCTCACATCATCGTTTCACTAGCTGTTTTCACCCCACTTCCTTCAGCCACGAATTTACCCGTTTTTGCCCCACATTTGCAAAATGATGTAATCAATTGCCTTTAGATTATATATATATATATATATATATATATATATATATATATATATATATATATATATACTTCACACATTTTAAGAGCGTGTAACTCCAAAAGTACATATCCAATTACTTTGAATTTTTTACACATGTCACACAAGCTCGTTGTCGTTCGTGCACTGTACTCTTTAGGGTGCGTTGGTCTATCGTTTTTCTGCCGATGTCATTCAGAGTTTTCATATTTTGTCAAATAGTGTGGAAAAATAACTACACACGCCAAGTTGGACTCCTTCCAAATTTTTCGCCACATTAAAAAGTGGTTTCTCTTTTTCGGTTCACCATACTTCGGTTGAATGAATCAGAAAGAAATCACATCATTGAAATGCTTCAGGTGGATACTCCGCTTTCGTTAGTCATGAGAAGGTTTAACGTGAGCAGACACCCTGCGTATGCCACACGGGATCACATGGTAACGACGATAGGCTTCCAAAAGGACAGACCCAAGCGAGTAGGACGCAGAAAGACAAAACGGAGTTTGGATGCATTCATCCTAACGCAACGCTTGAGAAATCAACAACCAAGTTCTCGGACCCAATGTACTTTTCTTTCAAAATCAAGCCCAAGGACAAGTATTCATGCATAATGATGCACCTGCACATAACACTGCTGTTACAAATTAATTTCACAAAACTAACAACATTCCTCTCCTGCACCCATGACCAGGACATTCACTAAATCTCATTCCAATAGAGCACTTGGGGGACATTATATATCGCGCCATTCGTGCCAGACCACCCCAGCCCTGTACCCTTGCTCAGTTAGAACAAACCTTAATTGAAGAGTGGGATATTATCCTTCATTACTATTAGACAATACTTCGATTCATCCCGCCCATGCGTCGACGATGTGAAGATATGACAACACCAGATGTCATTACACGTTACTGAAAGCTGTCACTTTTCATACAGACCTCTGACAACTATAAGTTCAAAATTGAAGATTAAAAAAACATTCTTAATTTTGGCATTCCACGTGTTTTCCTAGCTGTAAAATGAATGCACTGTCTTATCTGAAATTTTCGGACAGATTCGATAAGTATTAATCAAGATATTGCTTTTAATATTAATATAAAGTGTGCAGTTAAAAATGTTAAAGAGTATTATAATATTTATATATCGCTGTCTATATATTCATTATAAGCCTTCCGACACAAGGCAGCGAATACGTGTTTCTACTTCTTGAGGCATGTCTCATCCAATCTTTTCACCAATGACTCGCGATTTGTTTATTAAGCGGGAATCTTTTTGATGTTGTTGGTTTTGTTTTTTTTAAATAAGGAGTATATGATTGCTTCAAACGAAGATGGGCTTATCTCACAAACAGGCTTTATCTCGGCGGTTTGCTGGAAATTTGACCTTATCATCTCACGAGACAGTAGCAGACTGACTGTAAACAATATACAAAGTTTTGCTCCGGATTTAACAGATTTTTAACAAGAGTTTTATAACAAGGATTTTTATCGAAACTAATTTATTAGAGACATTTATTCTATAAAAGTTTAACACCATTTGCCATCCTGCACGAAATCCTATTTCAACCTTCCTGTAGATAATAATATGTTTATAAGTAATGAATTTTTCCCGCATATCGTAAACCATTTTGGCATCGAAGAGGCAATTGCAGCAAAGATTGTACATAATCTTTTATTGCAGTAGCCTACACTTAATCGAAAAAAATGTGGGGCTAAAACGGATAAGATGAAAACAGGGAAAAAGAAATTCAAAAATGAAAATTGTGGGGCGAAAACGGTTTCTTCCCAATAAAGATGGCATTTTATAACTTTGACTTGTAACGCGAGCACGTTATTTTGTAGCGTCACTCTAATACAGTGATAACATTCTTTGTGGAATGCGATTTTACCGTATATATAAATGTAGGTCTTAGCTCCCAGCTCCCCTGTTTCTTTGTTCCCCCCCTCTCTTCCCCTCGTCTGTCTGTCTGTCTGTCTGTCTGTCTGTCTGTCTGTCTGTCTATCTATCTGTCTGTCTGTTTGACTGTCTGACTGTCTGTCTGTCTGTCTGACTGTCTGTCTGTTTGTCTGTCCATTTCTCTCTCTCTCTCTCTGTGTCTCTCTTTCTCTCTCTCTCTCTCTCTCTCTCTCTCTCTCTCTCTCTCTGTCTCTCTCTCTGTATATACGTATACACATGGGTGTGTGTGTGTGTGTGTGTGTGTGTGTGTGTGTGCGTGCGTGTGCGTGTGCGTGTGTGTGTGTGTGTGTGTGTGTGTGTGTGTGTGTGTGTGTGTGTATGAATGTATCGGCGTCTGTGGTGTAGCGGTTAGGCTCTTCGCTCTTCGCTGTCGCACGCAGGAGACCCGAGTCCGATTCTTGAGTGGGAAACACTTTTGTCGAGTATCTCGGTCTTCTTGCAGGAATGTTGTATCCCTCTGAGCCCGAGTTGTCCCTGACAGACAGAGTCGGAAGCCTGCCTCCTAAAAGATCTTAATTGTGTCAATAGGGACGTAGAAAACACCTGCATTCAAAAGAATTAATGTATGTAAATAAGCATTGTAGAACGCACAGTGCTGTAAGTTGTAAGTTGTAATTTCATACTGAACCTCTGCTTTGGAGGAAGAGGGGGGGGGGGTGTTTAAAGGGGAATGCAAATCAGAGGCCATTTGTAACAATGGCAAAGAAAACACAAATTTCGACTGAACACTTTAGGTGAAGACAACAGGTGTTCCTGTAACAGTTATGGTTATCACCGAAGTGATAAAACTTCCAGAGACCGTCTTCTTCACAACTTCGAATACACAAGAACTATGGTCCTACTTAACAAACAGCAAGTGTATCGAGCAGTTTTGAAGGAGTTGAGCTCCTAAGCGGTGTTGCTTGCAAGTCACAATTTTGGACGGTGAAAGTCCATTTGAGGCGCCGCTAATTTAATTAACGCGTCTTAAGCGCATCACGTCATGGACTCTCATATGTGGTCGCACAGTGACTGAGTGAGCGCAGTAGGCGTCTAATTCCAGTGAGTTCCAAATTTAGACTTTCACCATTCCGACTGCGTATATTATCTAACGCTAGGCTAAATTTAGTGTGCTATGCATCATCACCGTCACTCATCACTTTTTGCACTTCCACGTTCCGGTTTCTAAAGTCTATTTATCTTTGTAGTCTTGTAGCATACTTATATGTGGCTGTACTAAGAGAACCACTTGGCCATCGTAAACTTCTATCGGGGCAACCCATTTTCCAGTCAAAGTTCGCATACGAGTAACATTGGATCTGTCTTGTATTTCATGAATATTATTATTTCCTCCTCTGAGGTTATGTGACCGCTTTTCATTTCTTTCTTACATTTCTGATTGGTTGTTTTTTCATGGGAAGTGTTTTGATTGGACTATTCTCATGGTCTCTCTACCGTGTCTCTGACCAAGGACGCAACTTGATGTTGGTTAATTTTTCTCTTTCGTCTGTGGTATATAACTGTTACGATGAAGTCTCCAGACGTAGCGGGCAGGCTTTCTGACCAGAAAAAACACGGCTTTTGAAGAAACACCAGGGTAAGTACTACACCTATAAAGCACACATAATTGCTACCTCAGAGTTACAACGTTCTTTCTGACATTTTTTGAATGTTTAGAGTTACTAAGACCATGAAATATAAAAAAAAACAATAAATGTTCTCTCTGCTCTAGTAAAATCGAAACATTATTCGAAGTCGTTGTCAATATATTCAAAGAATTGCATTCGGAAAAGCTTGACATGATATGAAATTCAAAATCTTTGAAGTCAAATTTCTCAAAACTGGGTACTGAGCAGATAGAACTTTGAAACTCTGAGGTAGCGTAATAAGGCACTTATAAACTTCGTTTTGTAGCGTGCTTGCCCGTAGAATGTACTCAAAGTTTTATCACGCGGAAATCCGTTATGTTCTACACCTATAACCTCCGACCCTTCCATTAAAGACGTTTTCAATAGAGCATAAGCCTAAGTATCGAAATTGTGTGGTTGAAGTACACGTCTAAGTTATCACTAAATATAAGAAGGGTCTATACCATTTTCACAAAATCAGCAAACACTTAACTCAGTCAATTTATTGAAAATGTTATAGGCTACATAAGGGCTCTATTTTTTTCCTCCTGGAATATAACCTTCAGCAAAAGATTCCCAACAACATGACCAGCAATTTGGTTTCATTTAATATTGTAGCCTAATGTTCCTTTGGTCTCCACTTGTCATACCTTGACATTTGTTTAATCTGCCATTTTCCGCTTGATCTTTACAATGGCCAGCAAACGAGAACATTTAGGGTTCAATTCCACGCACGTTCTATTGTTATCGTCCTTAAATTATTTATTCTTTATTCTCTTTGCCTCATGCTCTGACCGAAGGTCAATGCCCGAATATCAGTTACCATTTCCCTGACCAGTAACAACACCTTTGTAGAGGTAGCTACATGAACACGATGGACGATGGATTAATTATAGATCAGTTCTACACATAATACAATAGATGATCTGTTAGAGTACATACTATGAAATTAATTAGAGGCAGTGAGGAATTATTATGTAATGCCTTTCGAGATCAGACGGCCAAGTATACCGGTCTTAATGAAAACTAAGCTCCGCAAACTCTCTTGTGCGGTTGACACTACCTTTATGCGTCGGTTTTTTTTTCACTGGTAAGACATATTCACCACGGTGCAGGAGATCTACACATAGCTTTGAATATCCAAAACTCTGATTGAAAACTAAATTTTACTTAATTAAAATCGCCTTACCCCCGAAGAAGAAACAGGAAACATAAATCGGGGGGGTTCAATATAACAAAAGTCATAACGAGCTAAAAATTAATTTTAAAAAAAACCCTAATCGTTCAGTTATTATTCTAGTAAAGCATAAATCATCATGAGACCAGAGTCTCACAGCTCTGGAAAGAGCCTGGAATCTTTTAGATTCAAACAGTTCTACGTACACTCCTGGCTGATTATTAGCTTTTTAATCTGCATGTTGAGAATGATTCTGATTTACACTGTATTCATTTGAAACAATATTAGAAGACCTGATTTGAATCTTTTCGTTTATATTCATATTATAATGATACTATCACGTCTCATTTCCGGTGACTCAGAGTTTTGTGTTTCTGAGGTTTTATATTAAATTTATGTTCTCTGTGCTACCTAATTATATAACCACGAGTATGTGTCCTGTCTGCATGCACAGCAATATATCCTAAGTTTATCGTTTGGATTTAAATATTATCTTTAAAAGAAGCGTATCGATGCGATAGGGAAATTTTATGCTGGGAAAAGGTGAAACAGGCATATTGATGCAATGCTCAAATGGATTATATAAGACATAAGACTTAATGGGAATGTCTTGCAGCGAACAAGAAACGTATGATTACATTGTTCACCTTTTGCATGTCCTTGAAGACGGAGAAAGTGTCGGACGTGGAACCAAGGGAAAAAAAGCCAAAAACAAAAACCAAAAAAAAGCGTTTCCCGGCTCGTCTGGTTGGAGGCTGTCCCCTTTGGAGAGGATGTTTTCCTTAATTCACCCAACTGGAAATGAAGGAATAATGTGTTTACGACATATTAGATGCTTATAACAGGCTATAACACTGTACGACCTCTTGGGGTGGAATTGGTATTTGGAATAAGCAGGCCGGCCAAGGGAGGTCTTGTGGACTCGTGTGAGCCTTCGTGGCTATCCGCAACTCAACGAAGGTACGTTAACTTTTGACTTTAAAAATTATGATTATGCAAGACGACGCGATGGATTCATCCAGATCTGTATCAGACATCGGCGGCCATGGTCTTCCATTCACTTCTTTGCTTGGATGTTCTAGAAAAATAAACGTATATTAACCTGGTCTTTCTCCCTCACCCATCTCATCTGGTGATGAGTTTGTTACTGTTCAGTTTTGTTATTGTTTTTACGCCACTTCGGCACCACACTCTACTTATAAAGGCATCGAGATACTTTAAGCTTGTTGTTGTGGCCGGACCTTGCAGCTCGGGAG
The DNA here is from genome assembly GCF_000002075.1 of Aplysia californica. Classification (NCBI taxonomy): domain Eukaryota; kingdom Metazoa; phylum Mollusca; class Gastropoda; order Aplysiida; family Aplysiidae; genus Aplysia; species Aplysia californica. The sequence goes on from NW_004797370.1 coordinate 1,548,475, forward strand.
ATGTCAGCAGAGCTGGAAGATGGGGATACTCATAACAAGTTAATAGATATCACCATGTTCTCGTGAGTACACCATCCCGCAACCCAAACCTCCAAGCTTTCCCCGCATCACGACGATCCCAGCCCACTATCTCCTTTTCCCGTAAGACATAATTGGAAACCCACTATGACCCCATCATGACCCCCGGAACCAGGGGCGAAGGCTGACTTGTTTGACTGGGTAATCAAAGTGAAACGGGTCCAGATAAAATAATATGGCCTGTAGATACCACACAAGAATCTTACTCGAGGCGGCGACTCTGAGTTGTGAATGAAAACAAATCCAGAATTCATATTGTAAGTTCAACCGCCAAAATAATCGGGAAAATAACTTATAAAATATCAGTTCCAGCTAAAATTAAATTTAACTTTAGACGTGAATACATAAACACAAAGCAAAGAAACAGAGATGTCCGTACTAGATCTATATGTTATAGATCTACCAGTGAGTCTAACTCTTTGTAGAACATGACAATTATCATTTTTTTAATTTCACATTTGGCTGTTTTTGTTAGCCTTTCGTTGCCAGGAGCTGGTGTCATAATCGAGGTCACGATCTGATCATAGGACGGTAAAAAGTCGAGGAAAACAAACAAGCACAAGGTGCAGTCAAGAGATTATTAGGAGTTAGTTCCCCTCACATTTGTCAGGTAGACTCGACCAGTGTTAGTTAGCTTACATAATCAGGGCTTGCGATTGATTATAACTGTGGCCCCAAAGGGGTGAACAGGGTGTATATGGCAATGAAACAGCTTTGGCTGCTATGCACATGTTCCCTTCAACTCTATTGGTAGACTCTTCTAGCCTCACCTGTGAGCCTCACTTAAAGCTTACTTAATCAAAGCTTGCGAATGATTATGGAGTGGCCCGAGAGGGGTGAGGAGTCTATTTCTGTGGCCGTGAAACCGTTTTTAATGTAGGCATACTGTTCATTGTTGATTACGAACGTCTTTTTACATTTAATTTAAGAGGTTTACGTTTAAGGATGAATTTGACAGCGACAATGTTTCAAAATTAGGAAGGGAAGCAGTGATTATTTGATTATATAGACGCTTCGCCCCTGCCCGGAACTGCCCTCTGGGTTAGACACGTTCGAGATGGGGTGGGGGG
>NW_004797370.1:1551450-1558576 GCF_000002075.1 Aplysia californica
CCCCCCCCCCCCCCCTCACCTCCTCAAATCCATCCCCTTTTCAATCACCTATTTAGCATTATGCTCTCATCTGCACTCATCTGTCTGGCGAAATATTAATTTGCGTTATACTTTTTGTAGTGTAACCTTAGATTCATTTGTTCTCGGGATTCAAAAGTTCAAATGCAAGTTGCGTAACCGAAAACAGAGAGTACAAGGTAATGCTACAGCTCTTAAGAGTGTCAGCTATTGTAATAGCAGATGTTTCCGACCCCATCGACACAATTTAGATAATTCAGGAGGCAGGCTGCTTTGAGAGATACAAAGTCTCAGAAGAAAGCTGGACATCGAGATATTCGGGAATCCAACTCACATATTCTACGTGCGACAGTGGCGGGTTAGATGGTAGCCTTCATAAGTTCATAACTTCGAAGTCCATTTCTGTAACTTGGAAGGCAACCTATTGTTTATCAATATAACGATCACATTATAAAATTGTGACGAATAGAGAGACAATCAAAAATTGTTATTTCGTTGTCTGCTGTTCTAAGACATAAAAAAATGCCTCTTGTTTCTTCAAGCGCTTTTTACAAAATGATGCTGTTTTGTGCTAGTAATACATACTCATTTGGACAAAAAAGGAAACCAAGGGTTCCTCGCTAATTCAGTTGGTATCATATCGGAGTGCACTGTGGACAGCCTTGGTTTGAACCCCGGACAGGGCGGTTTTGAACCGGAGGTGTTTGGTGACTTTTCACCACCCCTTGGCTTACTTGGTTCAGTTGTATTAGACATGGACGGTAAATACGGAAGTCTGGCCTCTTGTATCTTGTATAATCCTCAGTGTTCATAGTAAGCCGAAACTGAAAATGCTCAATGAGTTCTGTGCGCTCATAAGACCCTATACAGTTGAGAGCGCCGTAAAAGCAGTCATAAAAAGATACTCGGCCGTTTTTTTGTAGTTAAGCTACATATCTTGTGGTAAGCATCAAACGTTTCCTTTGTAAGTTGAATTTTGTGGCAGTTGCTTTGCTTAGATCAGATAATCTGACGTACACAACCCTATATCTATGTTCCCTCCTTTTAAATAACTTCACAGTGTTGAAAAGGGCTTGAAATCAACGCATTAAAACTCAAAATGAGGAGAGTTATTATAGGTCTGTTTCGAATATTTATTCACAACTGAACACCATACGTCAAAGGACTATTTATGTGCCTTTTTTTTCTTTTTAAATGACTATGATCAACACTCGGAACGATATCGTTATTCTATAATTACAAAAATTTAAAAAAAATTAAAAGATAATGTACGTATTTTTACGCCACCACAGATAAAATTTAGATAATTTAGGAGATGGGCGTCGGCGCTGTCTGTCAGGTCCAACCTGAGCAGAGAGGGATACAACACCCCAGAAAAAAGACCGAGATACGATATAAAAATTCTCTTCACTTGGGGATCGAACTCGGGTCTCCCGCGTACGACGACGAAGCACCTAAACACCACACCACAGACACCGACATTCTATGTCAAGAAAAGCAAAGACGCAAACAAATATAGAGATAACTCAAGCTGAACTTTGGGTTAATCATTTGGGTGCACCTCATTTCAGCGCCACTCAATATTCTTTTGTTTGTAAAGATCAAAGGAGGGGGTTAAGTTATATTACTGCAATGTCATTTCAGTTCCTGGCGTCTATTATCATCGATGCTCAGTTTTGTTTGTACAGTTTTAATTTCATGAGCAAACCCACAAATATTTACTGTCTTTGATACTGGCTTCGGACTGACATTCATTATAAATAATATTGTAAAAAAACCCAACATGAAATAACGCTAATAAACCAAATAGCCGCATCGTAGGAGTAAATGTTTGTTTTTCCAAATGTTCTAGTTAAATAATATCTGCTTGATAACAGTTTGTTGTGCTCTGATATAATCTTCCCTGTTTACATCTCGGTGGTTGCTTTTTCCTCAACATTTTGTGGAAACGTGTCTTTCGATGATTTACAAAACAACAATATTTTGGGAGACTGCTAATGTTTCGGATACTGAAAACGGTTTCGATGCCAATATACATTTTAAAAAAAATGTTTTCGAGTATTTCTTATTGTTGAAATGATGTGGTACTGAAATGGGTCTGCACCAACGGCCCTGAAATGATATTTATTTCATCACTTTTGGCTCTGAAATGAGGTCGCGCCCCAGGGCCCCCAACCACTTTACCCTCGTTTTGTGGACAAAGACTCTCATTTTGTAGACAAAGACTCTCGATTTTTGTCTTTATTTTCCAATCGTGACCTGCGGGCGGTACGGTACAGTGAGTTGTAATAATAAACACTAGATCGTTTCGCACCGAAAGTCCTTTTCAAATACTGTGTGTATTCTGCCAAGGGTTCACCCTAATTAAGTAGAATGACTTCAGCTCCACGCTTTGAAGTCACGATTAATAAAATACATTGTAGTGAGAGTAGTTTTACCATTAACTCTCAACAACCTTGGAGTATTTACTCTTCAGACGTGTGAAGTTAAGGTTGGTAACGGTGATACAACGGAAACGGAAAGTGATAGTCATGGTCAATAAGTATTATAAAATTAAAGTTAAAAGAAGGAAACTGATTGTTTTTAAATTACACTTACACCATAGCTCATAGAATCTTTACAATTTTGTGGGTGCGTGGGTTCGTGTGTGAGTTGGTGTGTGTGTTGGTGTGAGTGTGGGGGTGTGGGGGGGGGGAGGGGGGCGGGGGAGGGGTACCGTGCAATTGAGTTAAATGTTTAGAAGGTAGGGTGATATCAACTTTAAGGAGTCAGAAGATGTTTCTTTGTATAACCTGGCAGTATTGGGTTTCTGACCCGCAGCAGCAGCAAATACAACCAAATCGGCGACAAGCGATAATACCTAAAGAAAATAGATAGAGTTAAAATAGGAGAGCATGAACTCAGATATCGCAGATGGCTAGATTGATTTTTGTTTTGGTAAGTGTTTTACGAGCATTCAACTGCGTAAGGTCATTCAGTTGTGGCAGGAATAGATTTTGAAGCCTATCCTTATCGATTTTAGGACCACCAAGGGATCTTTAACGTGCGCAACTTGCACACGGGACCTCGGAGATTTTTCGTCCTTGAGAAAGCTAGGTGTTCGATTTTAAAGTGTGATCCAAAAAACAACAACTTTACAACGTTTTTCGTAAATATTTTAGGAAAAAACAGAAGCTTTCATCTACAAATGTTAGCACAATATTATTATTTCTCATTCAAAAGGAATTAGACTGATATTCATTTTACAGGGTGATCCAAAAAAAACCCTTTACAACTTGTTTTGTAAATATATTCCTCCATACTGAAGTTTTGCGTTTCAGATTTGAACATAACGTTTGGAAACCAAAAGGAATTTGTCTGATATGTATTTTAAATAAGTCCATTGAATGTTTTTGCTTTTTATAGTGCATAAAAAACAAGCCATTTTCAACCTTGTCGTCATTTTCATAGCATGGCGCACCAGTTCCCATCAGGCCTACCACTAAAAGTGGTAACAATCGCGCCATATTGCAAGCTGTAGCAGTCTAACAAGTCCACAGAAGTCTGCAGATATTTTTTTTCCAAAATTTGTTTGCCTGCTGAGATCATGGCTACGTTTAGTAAAGAGCAGAGAGCTTTTTGTATTGACCATTACCTCTCCACAAACTCACCATCCCTGACATTTCGTAAGTTCTGCGCACGGCATGGAGAGAATGCTTAGGTGTCCTCAAGACCTTTTGCGTCATGAGTAGAGAAGTTCCGTCAGTTTGGATCTATAGCGAATCAGAACTAAAAAGTTCTTTAAAAAATGACCACTGCGGGTCGAACACGCACCATGCGCAGCCTTTTAAACGTCACCAGAGTGCAGATTTCAGTAGCCGAGTCCCATGAGACGTCTGTCCGTAGACGATCTGCAGCTAGGACTTTCCTACACATCAACAGTCTACATTCTCAAGGCAGAACTTAACCTACGACTATACCATGTTCATCTTCCCTAGGTCGAGATAACATGGATCAGAGCATGGCAATGTGTTCATGACTCCTTGATTGTCTTGTAAAGAGGGATCATTTCCTCGATGACATTTGGTTTAGTGCAAAGCCCATTTTCACCCTGCGGGATATGTTAACTCCAAAAATGCTGTCTATTGGGCACCCCACTCTATTGTCTCTAGAAACCACTTCTTAGTGAACATGTAAAGTGTATGTGGCTTTAAAAACTCATGGTTTAGCAGGTCTTTGTGTTAGGGCACCACTGAACATTTCGAACGACGCGTTAAAAATGTGTCGAGTCTAAAGAAGGGAATGTGGAGCACTGCTTCTAGGAATTTCAGAATGAAATCATTAGGTTTTTAGAGCTCTGTAAAAGAAATTAAATACTGTTTAAATGTCACAGGGGTAGAAAATTAATGTCAAAGAGAAAAAAAAAGAAAAAGGTCAATTAATCTTTTCACGACTTCTTTTACAAGATGTTTAAACATTGGTGAACTTTGCGTTTTGAGGTGCTTTTTTCTTTTAGCCGTTTCCGTTTTCAAAACATGTTTCCTCTTCGTGAAGTTTTATATCAAACAAATTCTTTTTGAATGAATTATGTCTGTTCCAAATTACAGCATTCTAGAACAATTTTTGCGCGAGATATTCAGAAAAAAAGTTATAAAGTTTTTGTTGGATCACCCTGTAGATGATTCCACTTAATAATTCTGCAGTACAATGCGCATTAAAAAAACAACAACCCATTTTTTGCTTTTGTCCACCTTTATTACACTACACACCAGTACGCATTACCACAAAATGTTGTAACCATTGCGTCATATTGCAAGCTACAGCAGTCTCATTTAAAGCAAAGATAGTACTCTTTGTTTAAAGTCAAAGATAGTAAATAACAAGATGGGCCACTCAGCCAAAAAAGTGTCCGCAGGAAGTATGCTCTTTGCTTCAGATGGCGCTGCAGTCTGTTTTGAAGCTCTCTTTCGTTTTTCCAGAAGAAGAATAGGAAAAGCACCTCCTTGCGTGCGCAGATCGACTGCTGTTCGTCAGCAGTTCGGGTTCGTTTTTAGTTTTTAAAAATTTTAATGACCTCTCGCCTTTCTTTCTAAAGTCAAATTAAACGAAGAAAACAATCACCCTTTCCTCCGGAAGAGGTTTTTTGTCAGCGCAACCATTTAAAAAAAGCGTTCTTCCGAAATTCATTCAAAAACTTGCTAGTTTCACTTTAATTTTTTAAACTCAAGTAGGATAACTCTGTTCGCTAAAGGTGCGCTTTTGCGAAGAGGGCGCCACCGAATTTTGAGGACACTTTTTTAATTGGCTCAAAGAGAGAAGTGGCCCCTCTTGTTATGTAGACTCTTTCACTTTGTTTAAAGTCTAACAGGCCAACGGAAGTTTGCAGACATTAATTATTTTTCAAGTTCCTTTTGTTTACCAAAATCATGGTTCAGTTTAATAAGGAGCAGGGAGCATTTATACTGACATTTACCTCTCCACAAAATGACTATCCCTGACATTTTGTAAGTTCCGCACAAAGTACGGGAAGAATGCTAAAGTGCCATCAAGGTCTTCTTTGATGTTATGGATAAAAATGTTCCGTCAGTTTGGGTGTATAGAAAACCAAAACAAAATATCTCCAGAAAAAGCGACCGCTTCAGGTCGAACGCGCACCATTCGAACCCCTCTAAACATTCTCAAGGTGTAGAACTCGGTCGCTGAATCTAATATGACATCTGTCCGCAGACGATGTCTGCAGTTAGGGCTTTCATACACATCGACAGTCCGTATTCTTAAAGTAGATCTTAACGTACGCCCATACTATATTCATGTTAGGCAAACGCTTCGCGAGACTGACCGGGGACAGAGAATGGCAAAGTGTTGGTGGTTCCTCGACCTCCTAGGAGAACGCAAGAGTTTCTAGAAATCTGGTTCAGTGACGAAGCGCATTTTCAACTTTCAGGATGTAAACTCCAAAAAGCTGTCTATTGGGCATCCCGGGCATCCCACCCGCCTCCCTACTGTCTCCAGAAGCCACTCCATGCAGAAAGGTGTACAGTGTAGGTGGCTTTAAGCACTCATGGTTTGGAGGGTCTTTTTTATAAAAAGACGCAGACAGACATGTTGCAACTGTGAACACAGACCGATATATCGAGGTGCTGAAGACATTCTGGACGGATGTGGGGAGACACCAGGAAATGGATCGCCAAGAGCAGTGGGTAGTGGGGCCAATCTACACGTTTCTGTCAGATCAATGACATGGCTAGCTGACCACTTTGGAGATCATGTGATCAGTCGCAGAAGTGAACACATTTATTGGGCTCCGCATTCGGCTGACCTGAATCCTTTAGACTTTTTCTTGTGGGGCTATCTGAAGGACAGGATATTTCCAAACCAGTTTGAAAACATTTAAATTATGAAACAAGCAATCCGTGATGAAGTGAGAAACATTCCGCGAGAACTGTGTTTGCCGTCATCGAGCATTTCAAACGGCGCGTTAAAAGATGTTTGTAGTCCAAAGGAGGACGCGTGGAGCATTTGTTTTAAAAATTCCAGAACAAAAATGTTAGTTCTTTAACTCCCTAATAGAAGTTAAATATTGTTTAATGTCACAAAGTTGGAACAATTAAAAGTTATAGGGAAAAAGAAGACAAAAATCAAATCAATCGTCTCGTGACTTTCCTAAAGAGAGTGTCTTTTTTTTTAATTGCGCATTTTGCGTTCCTGGATGTTGTTTTCTTTATGCTTTTTCCGTTCTGAAAATAAGTTTCTTCGGTATGATATTTATGTCAAAAAATTCCTTTTGAATGAAGTTTATTTGTTCCAAATTGCATCTTTCTAGAACAACATTTGCGCGAGATATTTAGGAAAAAAGTTATAAAGTTTTTTTGGGGATCACCCTGTACCTACCCTAATATCAGACAGCAGTAACGGGCCAGAAGTGGCAGTAGAAAGAGTCAGGAGCCCAGAGGAGTTAAGAAAAAAAACGGAAGAGGGGGGGGGAGAATATAACAGAACATGACTAGGGAGTAGGAAAGGAGGTGAAAGGTGAAAATTTTAGAGAAGAAAATTTTCTGTCGCTATCAAGTTTCGAACCCGGGACTCTTTGAATGAGAGGTGAACACCGTACATCTAGACCACCGGATCC
>NW_004797370.1:1560662-1563713 GCF_000002075.1 Aplysia californica
CTAAAAATGCCTACAACTCAAATTCCATGATTTTGAGCCGAATTTTGATTTTGGTGGTGTAGCCCCCCCCCCCCCTTAAGTAAGACTTTAGTGCGACATTTCGCAGCATAATAAAAATGCGAAAACTTTACCCAACGTCAATTAACTTCTGAGGTGCTAAGGTACTATTATTATCGTTAATGGCAAAGGGAAATATGCAAATATTATTGAAAGTAGGCCGAGCAGTCCCCCTGCCAAGCCTCTGTGAAGGATTTCTTCAGCTATGCACACCATGGAAGTTCACAAGCTCAGAATGTAATCTAGATCCCATTTAGTAAAAAAAACAAACACCCCAACCTTTTCCATGGAATGTGAGGATAATGACATATGTTGGGCCTCCGGGGTGTGCTCCCAGACGGTTGGTGAGTGGTTGGTGGGAGCTCTGGTATAGTTAGCTCCTTTCCTATCACACATCTATCGTCATTATCGTCCCTTCTTTTTTCGTGTTTGCTACTTTTTTGTAAACCTCTAATCCCCGTCACTTATATGGCCTTATTGTGTTGCAAGTGCCGTAAACTTACTTTACTTTACTTTTTTTCTCCCGCTTGTACCGGTGGGTGTCGGGGAAGATACAGACGTCTGTCTGGAGCAAGGCGAGTGGCCTGTGGGAGGGACATCCCGTGAGCTCTGATGGTGTTTGCTACAAATTCACTCCAGCGTCGCCTTGGTCTTCCGCTTGCTCTCAGCCAAAATATTCGATGTTATATGCCCTCAGAGCTGGTTGGCTTGAGGGCATCCGTGTGAGGTGTCCGAGCCACTTTATCTTTCGTTTTTCAATGTGTGGTAGGACTGGTGTTGCTCCTACCGGGTCCCTTATGATTTCATTTTTTTAATTTTGTCTCGTCTTGTCTTGTTAACCACTCTTCTTAAACATTTCATCTCGCATGTTACAAGCTTCCTCTCTAGGGCTTTTGTTAGGGACCATGTCTGACACTAATATGTGAGTATTGGTAAGAAAATGGCGTTGATGAGCTTCGCTTTGGTGCTCATGGGGATATAGGGATGCTTCAGGAGAGGGGCGAGTTGTTAACTGACTGCGCTGGCTTTTTGCCATCCAGTCTCTATTTCTCGATCTAATTATCCGTTTTCTGTGAAAATGATGTCCAGGTATTTGTATTCGCGGCTTTGTTTTAGTTGGAATTCATTGATGTTGATATCCACTTCGTCTGGTCTCCTGCTAAATGTCATGGCCTCGGTCTTGCTAACCCTGATTTTCATGTCATACTCCTCGCAGCTCACGTTTAGTTGGTTCGTATGCTCCTATAGTTGAGTCTTGTTGTTCATCATTGCCAGGTCGTCCGCAAACATGAGTTCTTTGAGTGCCTCTGGATCTGGATTGACCTCCTTTGTAATCTGGTCCATGTTGATCACGAAGAGCAGAGGGGGGATTTTGCAGCCCTACCTGACTCCGGATGTTACTGGAAACCAGTCTGATGTTCAACTGGTATTGAGGACTGCACTTCTGCTGTATGCATACATAGCCCTGATGCTGTCTAGCAGCTGTCCCTTGATGTCGTACTGCTCAAGGATCTTCCATAGCTTGTTTCTATTTACTCGATCAAAGGCTTTTTCCCGATCCACAAATACAAGATGAAGATCTTGGTCAGTGCTGTAAAACCATCACTAAAACTAAAACCAGATGGTTGAGAGTGGTGTATATCTTCGTCTGATCCCCGACTTTTCTTCCGAACTCGTTTAAGTAGGGCGATATTTGTTCGGAACATTTTTATATGAAGTCTGAGTTTCCGAATCCAATTTCAGCTAGCCCAGCAAGTTTTCTGATATGAAATCTCGTCGATTCGACTAGATGGTAAGATAACGATCACCAGCATTAACCAATAATTTGCCCATCTTGCTGTCTGCTGTTTTGGGCCGTGTTTACAACTTTTAAATCACCTTGTCGAATTTTCTCTAGTGCGGCGTGAGATCTTATCGTAGTTCATTCTCTGCTCTGAAACATTATCCCCCCCCCCTCTTGTGAACTGCTCATATCTTTCAGGCGAGAAGTCACACTAATTTGTTGCCGTATGTTTACTTTTACTGCGCTGCCCCATAAGGCATAGAGTACCATTAACCCATAGAGCACTCGTATTAGCGCCCAAAGTATTGCCCTAGACTAACATACTAAAGGTGTAATTATCCTAATTACAAAAGGGTGTCTTGAAAGCGATATCAATTACATGCCAGTGTGCACCTTTTTCACAAATATGGCCAAATTAAGCAAATTGAAAAGGCTAAAAAAAACAACCAAACGATTCAGTTCATAAGTAAAACTTTACCCGCAACGTGACCATAATTATTATACAAGAAATTCAGCTATTTAATTATCAGTTTGTAATTTTTGAAGTTGTAGACCTATTTTAATAGTCTCCTTTAAAAGGAACGACTTCTATGTTGTCGTTGGGTGGGGTTGTTTTTTTTTACACAGTCACATGCTTCCAGTTCCATGTCAAGTTCTACAAATACCGACGAGGAACCAGAAAATATTGGAACTGCTTTAGTCGAAAGTGGAACGTCCCCATACTTGAAACCTATACTATAAACCAAAAAAAGTGTGTTTTACAGTGATAGAAAAAATATGAACGGCGCTTGCGGCCTTCCGTGGGAAGGAAAGGTAACATATTTTACGCCGTCTTTGTTATTAGAGGGTAGCTTTTCCCCAGAGAAAAGACGCATGACGGAGAGGTATCTGCTGCATCATGTTTCTGAAAAGGTTTTTGTGTTTTTGTTTTTAAAAAGTAAATTACGAGTTTCTTGAATTACCCGCCGAGATGGCCCGAAGTTTTCGTAGCTTCCTGTTTGAATTACAGGTGAAGAGTAAACTCATTACAGAAAGCATGTCAATGTATTCCCTACTTTCGGTCGGCTTGACCACTTGGCGAGGTAGCCTTTTTCGGTATGACGTGTTCAGGGTGGACAGCAGCACTGTTACCTTACCTCTCTTTTGTCAAATGTCGGCCGAGTTCTCACAGGTGAGCTGCCCCCCATCCCTTTCTTTCTTTCTCTCTCTCT
>NW_004797370.1:1564818-1566491 GCF_000002075.1 Aplysia californica
GTGTGTGTGTGCGTGCGTAGGTGTCTATTTTTCCAGGCGCGTGCTCTGCATTTATCTGTGAGTGTGTGTCAGTGCATCCACGCGATCAGACGACGGCTTGTGCGTGCAGTCAGAACCACGCGATTAATCGCCAAACTGCCGCCGAAAGAAGTGCAGAAACAGTTGCCTTTCAGTGTCCGATAGCATCAATAATTAAACATCGGGAAATGGCGGGGTTTTTTTACCTTGTGTCTATCTAGCCTTAATGCGTGCTTTATTTACGTGATTAAGGGGTTTTACATACGATAATATGTTCAACGTTGTGTACCTTAGACAGATAATGTTCGAGACCATCGATTTTTGTGAATGCGAAAGATCCAAATGAATTTGAAAAAAAACAAACACACCCAAAAGCTGAAAAAAGCATTTCCCAAACTGATGTCTGTAAAGCTGTGATTGTAGATGTGCTGATCGATGGAACATATTTGGCTCCTGAAGGTGAGTCAACAGTCCTTTTCGTCTGTTTGGGGTGGAATGGTTATGTTCCAAGGTTCCTTGAGCATGAAAGACATGAGTTCAATTCCCGTAGGGGAAGATATTTATCAAGTACACTACTCGTTCCTTCATAATTGATATAAAGTGTGTCTATGATAGCGAAGAGCATGATTGTATTTGTATTGTCATATATTATAACTAGATCTGAGTTTCACTCTGCAAAAATCAAATCGACAATGTTGCGGGTTATAGACATTCAATTTTATTCAAGACTACGTGCGTGAGGAAACTGAGGACGGACAAAATAGTTTCATTTGTTCTCTAGTTCACTTGGGGTTTTTTTCTGCTTTAAATCTTTTAAAATTGGCATTGGTCATGAACTATGGGTCGTGCTGCACTGGCAGAAGTAGATCTACACTTACCTTGAGAAATCTTTCAGTGAGTGAAGAGTTATGTTTTACTTTTAACTAATCTTGCTAAAACTGCATTTCAACTGGACACTAGATTAAGAAACAAGAGATTGAAAAGGATATTTAACATATTGTTCCAGTTCTGTAAAATGGTTTTGTTTGAATCTGATGCCCTGCTGGACATCAGTAAATTATTTCGAAACCAAATCACTTGGCCCACAGTGATCACAGTAATACATACTGTAGAAAAAATATAAGGAAAGAAAGCAGAGACGGTGCACCAGAGTAGATATTAGACATGCGCATTCAAGCATAGATTCTCAATATGTCCTTGCATTTTTTTCCATCGTTGGGAGGGGGGGGGCGATGAGGAGTGAGTCATTTATTTGTCCATAAATCACTAAACAATACGAGTATGGGCCGTGAGTTATGTTCCGTCGAGAAACAGAGCAACAGTCGTGACTTACCATGTCAATAATGCATGTTGTTTTTGTTACCTGCCAAGCTGCAAAGAAGAGTAATGTTTATTAAGTGGTGGTGAATTCGGTTAGGATCTAAGAGAATTATTAAAGTCCATGGACTTCCTGTTTGAATCGACAAGAATCGTCAGGCAGAGACTCATACCAGCAGGGCTATGTATATAATTCCAGCTGCCCTTGAAGGAATTTCAACTGATATAACTAAACCGAGAGGGCTGGGAGTCAGTCAAAGGCTGGGAAATAGTTGCTCAAGACCTTGAGCATAATAATACTTATGATCACAAGAGGTAATGCACACACACACACACAC
>NW_004797370.1:1567211-1568699 GCF_000002075.1 Aplysia californica
CACACACACACACACACACACACACACACACACACACACACAGAGTGTCGACGTGCACTCGTTATGTAAAAATATGAAACCTGTGTGCTGTCAATTGATACCTTACCAGTGACGCTGTCTAATGCAGATAAAGTCGAGAATCAGACACTGTGCACTGTACTTAACACACAGCCACATACACATTGAACAAATTTAGCCCAAGACAATTCTCGGTCCTATTCAAAAGTTCTTCTCTTCTTTGCTCTTTTCTGCTCTCAGAGAACACTGCTCTAACTCTAAGAGAACTGTGTCAACTGCTGATTATAGAAATTTGAGTCTAGATGGGGCGATGGGGGAAAAGAGGAAAGGGGGAAAAACAGGAAAGGGGAAAGGGGCTGAGGAGGAGGGTATATTGTTTTAGGCCCAGACTCTGACAGCCGAACGGGGCGCTTCCCTCTCCTAGTTAAAATTCCCTCTATAACATTACTGGGCGGAACGAAGGATCGCCGGTCCAGAGTCCTGGCCAAGTAAGGTAACTACGGGAAATAGGTGACGAAGAAAACATCAAACAGAACAATGAACGGCTTAAAACTCAATAGAAATAATTATGCTAACTACAGAAGTACAAGCAGTAATAAGAGACAGGTTGAATGATGAATGTAACTGATGAAATTATGTAAAATAATATGTATTAGTACTGCAGACGTGTCCTTCCTTTGTAAGTAACAAAGAAGCCAATTGGCAATTAGAAGCCGTCCTTTTAGCTCTGTGGGCAAAAGCTGAATTCTCCCGGAGGCTGACGTCATCGCCGCGCGGGCGCTTTTCGAAAAGGCCTCGCGCAGATAAGTTTCACATTGTGACAGGAGCGATTTACATACGAGCCGGCGTGATAAAAACAAAGATGAAGGAACGAGTCTCTGTAGTGCGACAGCTCACCAAAGAACCACTATTGTCTCTCAGAGCGCCTTAAATCGACCGAGTGTTTTTTTAACGTTGATTAGATATTAATGTCTATTTAATCTACATGTACTTGAAACTAAATAAAAATTATCGTTAGCAATCAATCTCTAGTCCACTGTACAGCCGACAAAAAGTGACCGGCGCCGCCGGTCTTGCTGAGTGAAACAACCGCGCCTGACTGTAGATAAACACATAAATGCGTGGGTACATACATACTGAAGCATGCAGATGTACTTCAAAGACGCCATTGCTGGTCGCCACTTTGCAGGGTTTGTCTTTTTTTCTAAGGTAGGGTTATAGTGTTTTGCGCTAGATAGAACACACTCCAATGACCACCCACCTTAATGCCATGTCACTGACGTCTTCTTGACATTAATATTGTGAGCCTGTGCTCACTGACCACTCGGCCACTGAAGATCCATTACACGTTAAGAAACCGATTCTGAAAAGATGTGATTAGTATTAGAGGAAACCCCGCTTAAGAAACATATATAATATAAAATATGCCATGAGATAATAATAATTATAATAATAACAACAACAACAATA
>NW_004797370.1:1568799-1586187 GCF_000002075.1 Aplysia californica
TAATAATAGTAATAATAATAATAATAATAATAATAATAATATTAATAAATAAAAGTAGCTGTCGACACTTCACACTACATCGCCCATCAGCAAAACATGTGGAGAAAGATCTGAGCCAGACGATGTTTGAAGAGGGCAGACTGGAAAACATCACGGCACTGTAGTGCGTGGCAGTTCATGGGCGACACATCCATTTGAAATAATCAAGAGTCTCTACTTTGATTAGTAGTTGGTCGTAACACTTCGAACCTTGACCAAGAACCAGGCGTTGTCCACTCACTGCAGGATGAAGCCCTCCAACAATGACCTCCACTTTGTTCTATGAGCTGTTCTCCGTATCCAGGTACCCATCCGGGCTCTTGTGTCTTCTAGCCAACTTTTTTCTGGTCTGCCTCTTTACTGTTTTCCTGTTCTTGATCTTCATTCAGTACATTTTTATCTATCTGTTATCATTAAAATTTATGCCACCGACGTGACCAGCCCATTCCCATTTTCAAATGAAACATTTAAAACGGCTTCGTTGTTGTTGTCAGTCTCAGATCTCTATTTCTCTACAGTGATACCAAACTGACATTAGTGCTATCTTGACAACCTATTATAAGGAAACAAGACCGAGACGAAATAAGCGACTGTATGGCACCATCACAACGGAAGGAAAAAAAAGGAAGGAGCTTGGGGGAAATGGGGGAGGGGGCGGTCAAGTATTTTATTAATACTGAGGCCATTTGTACAAGGTCATTTTCGTTATAAAGATTCTTGCTGTCACGATTTGTTTGGACACAACGGGATTTCGGTCTCGGTGTCATTTCGGTCTCGGTGTCATTTCCTGTGTCAGGAGGTACAAAAGCGGGTTCTCTTGACTGATCACTGCTGAAACGTACCTTGGGTTTCTTTTTGTTCTCTATGCTGAAATGGAAAAAATGGGAGGAAAGGGGGCGGGAGAAGGGGCGGATTATGTGACAATCCGGGCGCAATTTGAGTAAAAAGAGTGAGAGCCAGTGTCATAAGTTTACTCGCGAGATCTCTGTGGTTCGGGAACTGCTCACCAATGTTGAAGTATTCTCCTCTGACAAATTATTTCCCTGTCTGGGTCGTGGTGTCTGCGATTTCGCCAACACATGTATATCGATGATTAATTATGTACCTTGGAGGTTTGAGTTCCCTATTTCAGTGTCGATGGAGATTGATTGTCTAAACAAGTAGGCTTACACTATTTGCCATGGCAATGAGAACTTGATACAATCGATGAGGATGGACCCTTGGCCCCTCTCCGTACCCTTTACCCCCCACCCCAACTGTTGTCCCACCTCCTGACAAACACATTTTTATGTCCAGGAGGATTTGGAGGGGGTGGGGGTACAACTCATACTCACGTGCGGAAAGGGCAGGTAGAGCTCTCTGGATTCCCTCATCTGTCTGTTCTTCTGTTCTAATTCTGTGGAGCGTACACAAGTCCTACTTTGCAATTTTGCCAATAGCCTTGGGTTGTTTGATGCAGAATTGTGTGCTCTCCTCGGTCTGCACAAATAGTGGGAATTTGGCAATAGGCCTACTGCTCGCTGGAATCATCGCATGGCTTGGCTTTCGTTGAAATTCCCATGGTATTATTTAATTAATTTTTTAAATTTAAAAAAAAAAATTTTTTTGGGGGGGTTGTTGTTAAAAGAAGGTAGCTATGGCCCTATCAACACAAATGAGATCATTTAGGAGGCGGGTTCGATATTGCCTATCAGGAGTAACCCACGATCAAGACAAATACACCGTCTAAGCAGAAAGGCTGCGATACTCCCTAAATGTCCCCCCACACTGGAATGACCATTCTGCTGTAAGCTGACAAAATGCCTTTTTTTTTGTTCAGAGATGTTTCGAGAAAAAGAGGTTTTTGCTAGCATAATCATGTAAAAATAGAGTCATTCCGAAGTCTAAATTCTAGTTTCAATTTGATTTTTTTTCCTTCCCACACGTAGGCTAACTGATCAGGTTTTCGGTTTAGCATATAAAAAAAAGGTTGGCGCCAAAATGATAAAAAAGCATTTTGTCAGCTTTCAGCGGTGGGGGAGAGGGTGCGGTGGCAGTGCGACTAGTGCGCTCGTCTCCGAAGCGGAAAGTCCGGTTTCAAGCCTCGATTCGGACACGGATTTTTTACGCCCCCTCCTGCCCACCCAGCAGTCATGGGTACCTGGCTTCGAGTCTGGGAAGTAAAGGTGGCGTGGAAAAGAACTGGCCACCCTACCACAATATGCCGAAAGCCCAGGAAGTTGTCTCTCTAACAAGGCAATCCCCAATGTCCGGATCGGATGCGGGAACAACTTTTTACAGTAGCACGGAACGCGAGCCTTTTGTGCTTCCTGGATACACTACAGATGCTATGGTGTTGTGAAAGACAGACCGTATATATTTGTTAGAAGATAACGAGGCAATAGTATCTTCAGTTGGAAGTGAATGTCTGTATTTTGACCGTCATAGCACAGTGATTTGAATGACTTCACACCGGCGTCGATAAACGAAGAACAAACTTGGATGAAAGGGAGCCTCGAACAATGAAAGAAAGAATGAATGAATGAAGAAGAAGAAGATGAAGAAGAAGAAGAAGAAGAAGAAGAAGAAGAAGAAGAAGAAGAAGAAGAAGAAGAAGAAGAAGAAGAAGAAGAAGAAGAAGAAGAAGAAGAAGAAGAAGAAGAAGAAGAAGAGGAGGAGGAGGAGGAGGAGGAGGAGGAGGAGGAGGAGGAGGAGGAGGAGGAGGAGGAGGAGGAGGAGGAGGAGGAGAAGAAGAAGAAGAAGAAGAAGAAGAAGAAGAAGAAGAAGAAGAAGAAGAAAAAGAAGAGAGGTGACAGATGGGAAGAGAGAGAGAGAGAGAGAGAGAGAGAGAGAGAGAGAGAGAGAGAGAGAGAGAGAGACAGAGAGAGAGGGGGGGAAGAGAGAGAGAGAGAAACAGACAGACAGACAGACAGACAGACAGACAGACAGACAGACAGACAGACAGACAGACAGACAGACAGACAGACAGACAGACAGACAGACAGACAGACAGACAGACAGACACACAGATAAAGAAGGGGTTGTAGAAGAGAAAAAGAAAGGGGAAAAGATAAGAATCCTGATATTGTCGAATAAAATACTTTGGTCCAAAGAGAAACTACGAGTCAAGAAATCCGTGACACCAAAGCAGCTTACTCATGACATCTGTCTTTTCTGGAATCTTCTTCGAACATTCGAGTTCTAAAAAAAGGTGAACCCCAGTATTGTACATTTTGTGTACTTGTGATGTGCAGGGACCGCCGTTTTCGCTGGGTGTCAAACTTATTACCACACCGGACAAGAACTATAACCCTGTTTTCCTTAATTCTAGTTCTTTTTCTTGCTGTTGGTAGGTGTTCTTTCCCTTTATTTGTCATGCCCTTTTGAGCTCTATTTTGTTGTTTCATAACTTATGTCGTGTTAGCAACTGTTAGGTTGTGGGTTCGAATCCCGCCAGGGGTATAATTTTATGTCGTTGGGAAAGGCTTTTCACTCGATTTTTCCTCACCTCACCCAGATAGGAATGGGTACCCGGCTATAAAGATCTTGTCAGTGTGTTCAAGTTTCAGCGCATGAAATCTTCAGCTTGCACAATGCTTCATAGAAAGCTGGGAATATTTCTGATTGTTCTAGTGTCTGCTGGGGTTAATAATAGATCTAGCTGTCAAGCGCATAGAGCATACTCTGGAGCGCGGATATGCACTATATAAAAGCAGTTATTATTATTTATCATTTTTGCCTTCCACTGTACATTCCTGCAACCATTAAAATCCTGCAATTATAAATTATCGTCAATAGTTTTACGGGAGGTGATGTCGATCCTGGCCTCTTGAGATTTCGCAGTAGGTGTTAAAAGCTAATTACAATGATTCAAAATTCAAACCATTGATTTATACGATCAGCCGACATAATGTTTATATAGAAAAACAAAAAATAACAGGAATAACAGGAATATATTCCTACTTTCTGTTTTTAGTAGCCCTTTTAATCTATACTTTTGCCTCACATACTGTTAACAATGATAACCTTAACCAAAAAATGAAACCAAAGAATCAAAGAAACCGGCATTCTCCCACTTTGTTGGGCAATTATTATCAGATTTTTTTTTCTTGAACACCTTTTAAGAACATGTCCATTTAGAAAACATATTTATGTGTGCATTCTATTGGAAAAACATCGATCAAAGGCAGCAAAAAAAAATGTAAATTTCCAATTTCCAAGGACATTCAAGCTTTGAAAGTCAGTAAACTTTGGCAGCCATTTTTTCTCTAGTTTTTCATCTGACAACAGGCGACCGCACCTCCTTCAATCGCAAACATCTCGATCAAGCAAAAAGACACACACACACACAACAAGCAACAACAAGTAAAACAAACAAACGAACACCCCCCCACCCACCCCCCCCTCCCCCCCACACACACACCACAACTCCGACAACCTAACATAAACAAGACAAGAACCATGTCAATTCTCAGTAGTGACCGGTCATTTCAATTATTTATTAACTACCCACAAAGAGCCGCATAATGCCAGGAAAACGTAGATTGATCTCACGCATGGCGTTCCTCGAGGGAGAAATGCGGAGGATAATAATATCCTAGCGTGTAACAGAATATCTACGCTACATGCGTGCGGGGGTTGGCGCGGGGTAGTGGAGATTTAAAATAAAAAAGGGGGGGGGGGGCACAACCTAGGTGATGAACTGGACTGAGCAGGGCAGCCAAAAGAGTTTTGGTGAAATTAGATGAAATCACGGTCGGAATGGGCACAATAAATGTTTTAAAGGGCTTGGTGTCATTATCATCAGTTAAGTCTATGCTGCATGCCTCATAGGAAACGAACGTATAATAAAAGCAAGCTTCATACACTGTGCTATTCTTTGTGCAGATCAAGGAGTGAGCAACAGTGGCCACTTTCACTGATGTGTCAAGTCTAGTGCACTCAGTCTAATTTTCACGTGAGTACCGAACGAGGTTTACTGAATGCAGCGTTCTAGGTGGCGATAGTTTTCAATAAATATAGCGGAAATTTTGCAAAATGTATCAGCTTAATCTGTTGAATAGGGGAGGTCGAATGTACAATAATTTTTTTAAAATGTTAATAATAGATAAAGATATAATGTTGTTTTGTTTGTTCAAGGTAGAGAATGGTCATTGGACAGAAAAGAGTAATAATCATAAAGTGTGCGTGTGTGTGGTTGTTTTTGTTGTGGGGTTTTGTTGTTGTTGTTGTTGTTGTTGTTGTTTGTTTGTTTGTTTGTTGGTTGCGGTTTTATTTTTGTTGTTGTTGTTGGGTTTCGTTTTTTGGTGGGGCTACAGCATAGTAGGGAAAATTACCTGAGCACATGCTCTCTTTTTACGAGATGGCATAGATCTGTTATGCTTTCAGGTAATACTCCCGCTTCTATCAAGAATTACAATTATGAGGGTGCCATAGTCTCAGGCCCCCTCTTTAAAGTGAGAACGTTGTTTGAAATTCGTGTTGTTCTGTACCTGGATGACCACTGTTGATGAATTCGATAAGACTTCCAGAAAGCTATGTGAATTCACTTTAAACAATACAATAAAGACACATTTTACTCAAAAACAAGGCACTTTAAGTCTATAACCCCCCCCCCCTTTTTTTGTGCTAAAAAAGCATATAAGGAGAAAAATATCAAATAGTACGGTCAATGTAAAACCGGGATTTCCCGTTCTAATTTATCGTGGAAAAGTGAGTGGCTTGTTAAGCCGAAATAAACCCATAATCCTTCCGAGATGAGTAATTATTGATGTGCCGTCTGAAAGCATTACAGTACGGAGGTCGAACCTTTTAGCGTGGATACAATCGAGTTATGAGAGCACAAGAACACGATTACCAACTATCTGGCTGTTAATTATGTGTTTTTTAATGCAATTGCGGAGAGATATGGTACGGCGCCTCAACCCTTCAGGACGAATCAGGAGACGACTCTACATGATTACCTTGTGATCCCCAACAAAAACTAAAATGTCAAACTTTCTTTTCCAGTTCCCTGATTTGCACGTTGAGCGCAACTAGGTGTTTTTGCTCTTTTTGCAACTGCATTATTTTGCTGTGGCATTTTTATGCGTTTTATGTCATTGTTGCGTAAATGCTGTGAAGAAGAAGCAAAGGTGAGATCACCAAAGAAAGCCTTTATGGATGATGTGACCCTACTGACAAGAGATGAAGACACAATGCAAAGTGTGTTGAATCGGCTCGATAAGCTTATCACATGGCCAGGATGAAGTTTAAAGCTAAAAAAATCTAGAAGCCTGACTATTCACAAAGGAAAACAGAAGCAACTGAAGTTCACAATGGCAGGGGAGCAAATGCCCTCAGTAAAAGAAAAACCTATGAAAAGTTTGGGTCGGTGGTACTCAGGAACTCTGTCTGATAGGAGTCAAGGCGTGAAAATCATGAAGCAGGCTGAAAATGGGCTGAAAGCAATTGACCGGACAAAGCTTCCAGGAAAGCATAAGATATGGTGTCTACAGTTTGCCCTCTACCCTGACAATGTATGAAGTTGCTCTGTCAAGAGTTGAGATGATCGAAAGAAAGTTTAACAGCTACATCAGGAAGTGGCTGGGGCTACCCCGTACCATTAACACGTCATCCCTGTACAGACATAGAGGTGCGCTTCAACTACCTCTCACGTCAATCGTGGAGATCTACAAAGCAGGCAAGATTAGAACCGTTTTGACGTTGAGAGAATCAAGGGATAAGGAGATCAGTGGAAAACTTCCAGATGTCAAAACAGCCAGAAAGTGGAAGGCAAAAGTTGCAGCTGACGAGATCATCTCTGCATTGGAGCATGGCGACATTGTCGGTCCAGCGCAACCTGACAGATTAGGGCTAGTTAACGGCGACTTTAGACCTTTCAGGAAAATGTCTCAGCGAGACAGACGAAAAGCTGCAACAAGACATATGCAAAAGATGGAGGCAGAGAGGCGAGAAATTCATCTCATCCAGTGTAGCCAGCAAGGACAAATGACCAGACGGGAAGAGCATGTAGTGGAAAGAAAAGTCGGGTGGAGTGACATCTGGAAGTGGAATACATCAAGGCTAAGCTTTCTTCCCCGGTCTACGTATGATGTTCTGCCTTCACCGGTGAACCTTGTCAGATGGAAGGTACAGGAGGACAACAAGTGTAGATGCGGTAAGCTAGGAACCATGAAGCCTATTTTGTCAAACTGCAACCTGGCTCTTAACAGATACACCTGGAGGCACAATGAGGTGCTGAAAGTGCTCACGACAATGGCGACAAAACAGGTGGAAGAAAAAAAATATGCCCCCAAGATACAGAAGCATGGACTTACCAAGATTGCGTTCGTTCCGCAAGGAAGCAAGGTTATCAAAAGAAAGAAAGCGAACGAAGCTATGGAAGACCAGAGCGGAGGCACATGGGAGGTAGCTGCTGACTTAAAGGGCTTTGAGAGATTCTTCCCCATTCCAACTACGAAAAAGGCAGACATTGTGTTATGGGAGGAAAAAGACAAAGAGGTGCACTTGGTAGAGCTCACGGTGCCCCACGAGGACAATATCTATACCGCTCATGAGCGGAAAGGAAACCGTTACGAGGCACTCGTCGAACAATGTGAGGAGGCAGGATGGAAGGCAACCCGTTTTCCGGTAGAGGTAGGATGCAGAGGTTTTGTAGCAACAAGCGCCCGTAATGAGAGTGGCAGGACTTTCTGCAAAGAAAAGCAACGAACTCACAAACTCCCTTCAGGAGACAGCAGAGAAAGCCAGTCACTGGATCTGGTTGAAGCGAGAGGACCCAGGCTGGAATGAATCCTAAAGTTGGCAGCAGAGGAAAACAGTCGAACTAACATGGAGACCTCACATCGGTGAGGGGGCTCGGTGCGTCAGAAAAGCTGTAGAGAGGAAAAGCCCGAAACCCACGACGCATTTTCTCCTGATGATCCCCATGCTAGAGTCCGGGATACGGAGCGTTCGACTGTGAGCAGTGCATACAGCTGTTTAGACTACGTTAAAGAAGATTTTAAAAAACATCGAGTGAACGGTCTTCCCCTAACACTGAGATTAAACACTTTCAATAATACGTTTTCGTCTGGTTGCTTCCCCTTATACGCTCGTTCTCTAAGACTGACTGTAAATGAGTTAAATCTCCATGGACGCACTTTTGACCATTTAGGAGGTGGGTGATTCGACTATTCCTATGAGGGCCAACCCGGACTTACTGGGATCCGAACCCCAACAGACTGACGGAGATAACGTCCCCACTCGGTAATCGAACCCACCTCTTACACGTGCAACGGCTAATTAAGAGCGAGACAATCATACCACAAACCCGTGTGTCCCCTAGTACGATTACTTAATTCCTGGCAAACATTGGAAAGTTTCTTTTACAGCTCTGCTTTCAAAATTGGACAGTCTATCATCTTGATACAACCACCGAAAGTTGTTGGTGAAAAGGATGTCTTAAATGTAACATGATCAGACGTACACTTGTTCTCAGTATAACGTACTAGATCTAGTACTACACAACGCTTGTAGAGATGAGCGACCGGGAACCCCCCCCCCCCCCCCCACCGAAAAAAATAAAGACGCGGATATATTATTATTATTCCCTTGAAGTGGCTCTATACAGGACTTCAAACTATTTTACCCCTCATTTGAATCTACCGGTAAAGTATCACTTTTTTTGTTTTTCCACTCAAGCCTCCCTGGGCGTCACGGATTGTACATATCTTTTATTTCTATTTGCAGGTTTCAAGAAAACCGTTACATTCTTCTTGTCCTCACTCCAGGAAATTGCATTAAAAACTTTCGTCAAACCGAATATGATACTGAGCCAAGTATCCAGAGCCCAAAATCTGTTGAACCAACAGCAGCTGCAACAACAACAGCAGCAGCAACAACAGCAGCAGCAACAACAGCAGCAGCAGCAGGAGAACTAGTTTCTTTCGGGACAGAGAGAAGTGGTCAGTTGGCTCAAGATGGTCAAATTAGCGGACCCTCTGGTGCGCTGCTGTGATCTGACGCACGGTGTGCCGGCTGCTGTCTTCTGTATACTGCTCTTTATGCTTCAGGTGACCTAGGAGTCTTTAAAGACCTTTCATTTATTTCTGTCATTGTTTAGTACATCATCTTACTTTTCTTTTTTTTTTTACCTCAGTAATATATTGAAAGCCAATTCGATTTTTGGTTTATTATGATTTTTTTCCCTTTTTCATTATACCACATTAATTATTTACTAAGTTGTTGTTGTTGTTTTTTATTACACTATTCATTTTTTTTCATTTCGTTTATATTCATTAGGCCAGGGCAAGATCGACTCTGGGATCGATTCTTTCGAGTCCAAACGAGGACTCAAAGAATCGATCTTGTTCTCAGACTCTAAGGTTCGAGTCCGCCCAGGGTCGACGCCTCCCGTCTCCTTTTTTTAAGCCTGATTCCTAGCCTAGACTCCGAGAATCGAGGCAAGAATCTAAATCTTTACCTCACTATTGCAGTCCTGTCATGGGATAGGCCTAGGGCTGTCCCACCTCACAGTCGAGTTTTTTGCTTCAAAACAGACACCGCACCAAGACAGGACTGATCCGGCGCATAAGGCGGCTTCTTTGATGTTGGCCTAGGCGGAGTTAAAAATGCATTCCAAAAATTTCTTAAATATTGGTCAAATTTAAGAAATAATACGATTTTCGTGATCAGCGACCCAAACTTAGCAAAATTTACGCGAGGAACCCAATTTTATGCTCGATTACCAAGTTAAATTAATTTGTGTGAGTTTTGTTTACTTATGTTGTTTTTTTTTCACTATTTGAATTTGGCGTGCACTAGGCCTTGATACATGTAGATTCAAGACTGTGTCTTCAAGGTGGATGAATCGAGGTTGCATGTGCCTGTGCTCTGTTGCTTCGTATTAGAAAAAAGAGAAAGAGAAAACAGTATTAGATCATCCTGTCCCACCGATGTTGTAGCAATTCACAACTGCTCGGGACTCAATGCAACAAAAATGTCACGTCCCAATAATAGCCTAGGTGCGGTACTGCTACTTTGAATGTTGTTGCCTCACCCACGCCCATCCCAAATTAAATCGTTCACTTCCCTTTTCTCTTTCTTTTGTCTTGAACATTGAACGCTTGCTTTTGAATTTCACTGCACTTTCATCTTCACTGTACACGTATTCTTTTGTAAATCTTATTGTGTGTTTTGAGTTGACATCAATGAGTCATCATGTCTGGACGTCGATCTTTAGCTTGGGACTTTTTTTATAAGCTCGAAAACACAGTACTGTTGTTTGTATGATTTGTAATGTTTTGGCATACAATAACACAACGTCGGCAATAACAAAACATTTGTCATCAAAGCATGCTTTGACGTATCAGGAAGCAATGGGTGCAAGAGAGAAGGAACCTGTGTCCCACGCATTGGCAAGAGTGATAGAAGGGAGGCAACACACACACACACACACTACACACACGCATACACACACACACACACACACACACACACACACACACACACACACACACACACCCCACACACACACACGCAAACACACACGACACACACACGCAAACACACACGACACACACACACACACACACACACCCCCCACACACACACACAAACACACACGACACACACACGCAAACACACACGACACACACACACACACACACACACACACACACACACACACACACACACACACACAAATGCGTGAAAGCCAACTGTCTTGGCACGCACGCAGGCTTAACTTCTGTCAAACTCGAGAATCGAGGTCTCGATCTTAAGAGCTATTTTTAGCAGTGTTCAAGACTCGAGGTCTCGATCTTAAGAGCTATTTTTAGCAGTGTTCAAGACTCGAGGTCTCGATCTTAAGAGCTATTTTTAGCAGGGTTCAAGTCATGGCCTCTAGGCCTAAAGAGCCCACTTGAAGCATCTTCCAAACTCGAAAATCGGACTCGATTCCTCGATCCTTTTTCAGTTTTAGGATCGAGGCCTCGAGTCTTTTTGCCGTCGATCTTGCCCTGGCCTAATATTCATGTTATCAAAGTGTAATTATTCTGTTTCACTATACAAGTTATGTATGTCTACTTTTATTCGCTATTTCATTCTTTTTGGAAATTATTGCCTTCCTGCGTATGTCCCTTAAAGATTACGTTTTGTTATTCCTACAAGCGATTTTATTTGCGAGCTCAATCTTCTTTATATCCATTTAAAGAAAATAGAATTCAAAAACAAAATACACGCTTTATAAACATGCTGCTTCCCAACCATCTGAAAGACATGGTTCCAATCTACAGGGGAAATGCACTATTTAAGCTCAGAGAAGTTAAAACCATTTACTAGGGAGAATTCAAATTACATGTATTATGATGCAATTAGACGAATAAGAATTTCTGTTTGGTAACTTGCTCTACGCGTCTCCAGTTTAGGCTCTTTGAAAAATCAAAATCAGTCACAAGATTGCTGCTCATAAATGAAGTAACTAAAGGAAACAGAGCGAGAAAAAGAAAAGACACGACAAACGTTTTAGGTTCTTATCGTTTTACGTTCTCATCAGGTGACCAAACGACTGATCATAATAGTTTGTCCTTCAATGTCTGACGATGGCCAATGCATCTGTGAGAGGATAATATTTCTTAAGAGAAACAGAAGAAATACATAAGAATTAAGATGACTTTTGGCTTCTGCTGTCACAATTGAGACCTCTGACAAAGAAGTGTTTGCCATACTTTGAGCATTTAAAAGCTTCATTTCTACTCGTAAATGTACGCAGCTTACGGGCGTCTCTCTGGGCTTCAGCATTGTTATTTCGAGCAGCATCATTTAATTGCCAACATGTGCCTTTTTAATCAGTTTTTCCTGGTCTCAGAGAGAAAAGGCTCATTTACAATAAAGTACTACGTATTTTTCAGAGATCATCGATGTCTTATCTCGGGAAAAAACGGGGACATTGTTTTAAAAAAAAATTAAACAAAAGACGGCTTGTGTGTTTGTGTGGGCAGCCTAGGTTCGATATCGTTAATGGATAATGCATTTTTGTAGTGTTTTAATGTCTCATTATCCCGTTCCATTTTGGGCTGTCTATCGAACATTATTGTACTGAAGGTAAAAACATCATTCAAGCCAAATGGACTTGAGTGACTCACAAGTCTCATTTTATTTTCAAAGGGCGCAAATTCCATGTCAATCTGAATATCTGCATGATTGACACAGTTCTCACCCCAATGGACAGTATTCAGATCATTTGGGAGGCGGGCTGGTTCGACTTTGCCCACCAACGCCAACATGGGCTGAATGTGATGCAGATATAAAGTTGTTATTAGACAGTGATCCTCGATAAAAATAAACTTCCACCTCAGGGAAGTAAACTCACGTCTTATCCCAGCTCGGCGAAAAGCCTAATCGTTACACAACAGACGTCACCTATACTGATATTCAAATTTTTACTTTCAGGCAGCTGTTATGGACTACTACCTGATTTATCATCTAAATAGTTTTCATCTGTTGTGGACTGCGGCTGACCTCCTGAACTTAGTCTTGCTCATCGCTTGCGTCTACCTGTCAAACGTTTCCCTGGAGAGGCAGAAAGTGGACGAGCACGCCACTTACTTCAGCATCGCCTGGGTGTCGTGGCTGCTCATCAACGGTGTGTTATCTGCGAAAACTATCGTGATTTTCGTGGCGACGGGCGACGAGATCGAGGAGGAGGAGCCTACGTTTTTTGGCCCCAACACCATGAAGACGACGATAGCGTTGAGCAGTTGCATCTTCTTGTTGCTGCTCACAACACAGCATGATGCCCCCCTCGGGAGTGACCGGCGCCGGTACATCGAAGAGCTCACTGGGACGGTTGTGTTTGATCTCCTGGACACTGTGGATATTCTGGAGATTCTTTTCGACAAGGAGACTGTATACATCATGTGGCAGGGGCTCGAAGAAGGCGTTTTTGTTGTGGCAGCATTTAATTTGATCATTCCTGCCCTTCCTCTTTTTACTCTCAGTTGGACAAAATTCGGGAGAGATAAACTCAGGAAGAAAATGGTTTATATTCACCGACTTCTAGTGGTTTTAATGGTTAACGTTCCGAATCTACTGGTGAGAATGATTCTGTGGCATGGCTTCAGTGTTGGAATCACTGCTTTCAGTCTGAAAAACGTAATTCTTATTTCTCTGACTCTTTACGAGTTTTATGAGCACAAGAAAGAAAAGTTCCACTTGCATAAAAGAAAAGATTTACACATGGCCGAGTTGGGGGGCAAAGGTCACGCAAACAAAGGATTTGGCGATGGTAAGACTCAACGCCACAAAGGGAACGAGGCGGGGAATATCTGGGGGGTTGCTGAAGAAAATAAGTCTGTAGATGAAACAGATGAGAGTTTTGCCATTGAGAGTAGAGTAATTGATTTCATTTGAGTAAGAATACATATCGTAAAACTTGGAAGTTATACATGCTTTTGGGAAAATGGTTTACACAATAGAGGATGAACCAATAATATAAAAACTAAGGCTTGAGTCTACAAACGATGTGTATGGGGCTTTCTAGTGTAAAAAGTCAGACCTCTCTTGTCCAAATCTCCCAAAATCTTGGAGCTTGTTCAACTACGCTTCGTTGGTTGATGCGAAGGCTTGACTTGCTCAAAGTATTGACAGACTTTTGAAATTCATGATTACGCTTACGTGAAGTATGAAGTGACATTTATCACAACATATGTGTACGTTATAAGGCAAGTGTATCTACGTAAGAGACTTTCTGCAAATAAACCAATGCCATATAACAGAGCGGCCAGACCAGGCGCACTGTCAAAAGACACAAACAGGTATATCTGACTGACGCATGTGCAACAACTTAATTGGGGGGGGGGGGGGTGCCCATTGGGGGATCGGGTCGGGTTGAGACAGTTTACTAGCCAGATTGAGGGCGCAAAGCGGCTATCGTGGCTCAAGCAGATAGCACCCGACTCGTCGCCTCAAAGACTAACGCGTTTGTTTTCAGGCGACGAGTGAAGCGATTGGACCAGACCTGACCCGACCCGATCCCATCTGCAATGGGCACCCGGTATTAGGGGCCACGCGGTTTAATTATCCATCGTATAATACGACGCGAGAAATTGCTTATGGGCTAATGAACTAGGGCAGATTTGTTTACCCCGCACACAGAAGCGTTCTCATAACAACGTCCAAGGAGTGGATATAATACTTACAAGTCTCCTGTCGCCACGCTTCTTCAAAACCTACCTCACCCTTCCCCTCCTAGCACCAATGCAGAGACAGCATCCTGAGGCCCCCACACTAGGAACATTTCCGCTCGTTGCACACGAATGCAAATGTGCAAATGAGGCACTTTTCGCCCGTTCGTCTCTCGTCTCTGCCAAGTGACATAGCACTACTTCGCAACCGAGCGACAAGTGGAAATTTTCCAAGGGTGTGCCCGGCCAAACGTGTAAATTTGACATCTTACAGTATATAGAACAAAACATTTTTAAAAGAATATTTATGGTAACCTTTTTTTAAAAAAAGTTTTACGTTCTATTTGATGTCTTTTTGGAAAGAGGGGGTGGAGGCAGTCTGTGGATTTTGAAAGGAGGGTTACAACTGATTTTTGCAAGATGAAACTCTAATGGGTTTCTGGTCGACACTAAACTGGAATAAACAGAAGATGTTGTAAGTGGGAGAAAAAAATATGCCACTACTGTGCAAGAGAGTTCAAGATGTGAGACACTGAAGAAAAGTGATGGAAACGTGCATGGTTCTTCGTATGCCCGTGACAATAGTAGACTTCGCCAGTCAGATAACAGACATTTGTCCTGGTCATGCGCAACACTACCGTACATAATGTAGACCTTTTTTTATCAATACGTTTATGTTGTAAAATATTCTAGAGTAGTTAAGTTTGCAGGATACGATTTACGATTTTTTTTAAACATATAGTTTGAAATAATTATTGCTATCTATTTTCCTTCTTCATACATTTATTTCCTTCATTCAGCAATACAAAGTTTATAGCTCTCACACCCTGCACACATTGTTAGCCCACTTTGATCTACTCACAAAAATAGGTTACCAATAACGTTCTTATTTACAGCTTATAAACCGGTGTCTGTGGTGTAGCGGTTATGCACTTCGCTGTCCCAATCATGATCGACCTGTGTTCCCGAGGGAGATAATTTATAAAGTATATCGGTTGTTCTGCATACAAGGATGTTGTTTCCCTCTCAACCTGAGCCTGCCTCCTTAATAATCTAAATTGTGTCAATGAGGAGCGCAAAAACACCTTCAAGAAAACAAACATTCCAGAAACATAATTATTTTCACCACTTTCAGCTTTGTCCTTTTTGTTTTTGGAGTAGTACACTCTTGACTACTGTATTCTTAAAGCGTTTTCTCATTTTGGGCCCGTATTTTTTTTCATTGTTCATGGAAAATAAGAGGAGGGGGGGGGGGGAGAACTTTTAAAGAAATTGAAAGTCGCACTATGACGTATTCCGATTTCAAAAGGTTTAAAAAACTGTTGGGGTTTTGTTTTGTTTTTTGTCTGAGGATTTCAAGATTGACTGACATCATGGCCATAAAGTTGAAGGTTATTTCGACAACGAGCATTCTCTGCACTCCATAATAGTTCGAGAACTATGTTCCATATCGCTATCACATGACATGATATTGTTTACCATCAGACCTTTCTGGTTACTACCTCAAACTGATAATCTCTATAATCTTGCTTCCCACCATTATGTTCAACTTACTCAATATTGAATAATATAAGAACATTTACTCAATTACAATGACTATTGCATCATCATCATCATCATCATCATCATCATCATCATCATCATCATCATCATCATCATCATCATCATCATCATCATCATCATCAACATCATCATCAAATTCACGATTTGTGGTCTTTGCTACCCTCATTGCTGCCAATACTACCTACCAGTGGTTTTCTGTTTTTGACCTTGGGTAGACTCCCACCTCAATCCTTTAATGCATTCATACCAGTTTTAATCATGCGCTGCTAATGAAGATGGAAGGGTGCAAGAGAAGGATGGACTCTTTGAAAAACAGAAAAACAAAGATCTAAAAATCTGAAAACCTAGCTGAACACAAAAGAGCAAATGCCAGTATACCCAGAGAGTTTCATAATGACCAGGGGCTCTTGAATCTTATGCGAAAAAGGAAAATTGTCTATTTTGAACATGCTTTTATATATCCCAAGACCGTTGCAAAGGCTCTTATGGTGAGAGAAGATTTTAAAAAAGCAGACTCGTAATGCTGTATCTTGTAAACATCTCCCACTGTCTCCAAAAAGAAAACAAAAACAACCGGAGTGCTCCTTCAGACAAATTATGAAAGAGCAGTGGAGATTGTTCTCGATGCACACATCCGAGGCAACCATCAACCATGACAACAAGGGACAGGTGGCTGGGGAGTGACATTTTTCCTAATCTTGTACTGAACATACGGCAGCACAATTGTACTTCAGACTTCAGACATTGAAGAATGCACTCCCTTGCAAGAATGTATGAATAAAGAAATAATTTTATGATTTCGTGCTTTTGTTATTTTGTTCATGTCCATGGTATTTCCACTGTTGCTATTTAGTGGAATTTGTTAAAGAATAGTATGGACCTTGTCTACAGGTTGTAACTCGGATGTAATTCATTTCTTCTTCTTTGCGTCACCCTGTTAGATCTCAGGGGTAGTCGACTGCTCTGGTTCTTCAACCTGCAGTGCAACTGATTTTTCGGCATGTAGCTGTTTTCCCCACTTGTTTGGCTCCCTTGCCTTCGAGTAACCACATTCCGATTTCGAAGGTACTTTATAAAAACGTTTATACTGAATAGAGTATTTTCGGTTTGGTAGGAGTTAGTTTGGATTTTTTTTCAGGGTTGGCAGGCGGCTGCAGCCGACTCTTATCGATTTTAGGACCTCCAAGGGATTTTTAACGTACGCAACTTGCTCAGGGACCTCTGAGATTGTTTGCCCTTATCTGAGAAGGCTAAGTGTTCGATCTTACCTAACCTTAGATCAAGGGCGTAGCTGAAAGACAGCAATAAGAGGGAGCCAGGAGAAGCAGTAGAAAGAACCTGGAGTAAAGGAGAGAGGGGCCCAGAGGAGTCCAGTGGTGGGGGAGGGGGTAGAGATGAAAGCAGGTGACAGACAGAACAGGACTAGAAACCAGAAAAGTAAGGGAAAGGAGAACATTTTATTGAAGAATCCTTTCCTCTGTCACTGTTTGGTTTAGGTCCAGGGAAGTCTTGAAAGAGGCGAACACGTACCTCTTGACCACGACAGTCCCCGTTATTTAAAATTTATTAACCGTAATGCTGTATCGAAAAACTTTATGGGAAATGGTGTTGAAAGGAGTGGGGGGGGGGGGGGGGGGGC
>NW_004797370.1:1586287-1588169 GCF_000002075.1 Aplysia californica
GGGGGGGGTAGAAAAAAGTTTTGTATTTCGATTTAAAAAGAGGTAACCCCCTCTCCATTAATTAAGAATGGGTACTAATGACCAAGTTGACCCGATCAGAATGAGCAATTTGTCAACTGTAATCAGAATAATTAAACTCGAGCTCTTCAAGTGGTAACTGTAATAGCATTTTTGTTCAGATTGGTACTATGTCCCTCGAGTAAAACAATTCATTCACGTTTTTATTACCCTTTCAATAATTTATTCTGTGATTCTGATGCTTAATCAGTCACAACGTTTATTGAAATGGTTACCAACTGCAAAGTATTGTTGACTTCTCCTCGCGTACTATGACGGGAAATCTACGCAGTTTCTTTCTTAGTATAATTTCTTTGTTGTTGTTGTTGTTGTTGTTGTTGTTGCTGTTGTTGTTGTTGTTATTGTTGATGGTGATGATGATTGTTACACTTACTTTTCTTTTTGTTTCTTTAAAATTGTCATTTTAATCGACACAATTTAGAACATTTAGGAGGCGGGTTTCCGACCCTGCCTTTCAGGGTGACTTGGACTGAAAAGGATACATCATCTCAGCGGAAAGGCCGAGAAACGTGATAAAAACTATTTCCCACTTGGGTCTCCTCTATGCGACAGCGAAACGCCTGATCGCTACATCGCAGACGCCGGTATTTACTTTTTTTCCTTTGGAGGTAGAAAGAGTAATACAGTAAAACAGGTCCTGGTGTCCTTTAGAAAAATGGAAAATGGCACAACTGTATAAAGAGTGGTAGGCTACATTGAACACGCTACACTTTTTAATGAATTAAGTCTGTTGCCGGGGGCGAAGGCTGACTTGTTTAGGCAGGGTAATCAAAGTGAGACAAAGAACCAGGTAGAAATGAGGACACGCACGAAAAACTTCCCCACAATAGGAACATAATTAACAGAACTTAAATACTTAATCGCGGCGGGATCACTAAGTTGGGAATGAGAAAAAAAACCTTCTTTTCATACTGTAATGCTCACCCGCCAAAATAATCGAGAAAATATCTCATTTCATAATTATATTCCCACTTCGACTGGTATAAAGATCTCAAGATTTTTCAACAGTAAATTAAATAAAGATGTGAATACTCAAACAGAAGGCAAAGAAGTAGAGATGACAAAACTACAAATTATATATTTGAAATGTGATTTCAAATTTGGTTGTCTTTGTCTAGCTTTTCGTGGTCAGGAATCATCTCATGACCTGATTATAGAGCTGTTAAAAGTCGAGAAAAAATAACAGCAGCCACAAGATTCTTAGGAGTTACCCCCCCCCCTCCCTCCTTCATCTTTTTTAGAGGGACTCTACTAATCCAACTGTTAGCTTTTATAATCACTGCTTGTGACTACTTCTGAGAGTGGCCCGAAATGAGTGTACATGGTATTAATGCTGCAATGAAACAGTTTTGAGTGTTGTGCACGCGGCTCAAATTGAAACATTATTTAAAAGTCTACGGCCTTCGTCTATGGGTGTATTTGACGCCGACAATATTTCCAGATTACGAAAGAGAAGCTGTGATTAATTATGTAGACGCTTTGCCTCTGGTTATTCAGTGGCCCGAACCTCATGTACAAGTTCTGATCTCTTCTAGAAAGTTGGCAAGTTCTATAGCTGTGTGAAGAGTGGAAAGGTTGACACTGCACACTTCTTAAGGAAAAGCCTAAAGGCTTAGTAAAGGGCCTCTCAACGTTATCATTCATACCCTATTCTGCTTCCATACAATGAGACAGCCTTGACTCGCTTGATGTGTGGGATTCAGCTGCTCTTCATCCCCTTTTTACTCCCAATACAATATTTG
The DNA here is from genome assembly GCF_000002075.1 of Aplysia californica. Classification (NCBI taxonomy): domain Eukaryota; kingdom Metazoa; phylum Mollusca; class Gastropoda; order Aplysiida; family Aplysiidae; genus Aplysia; species Aplysia californica. The sequence goes on from NW_004797370.1 coordinate 1,588,108, forward strand.
AAAAATAAGCGAAACAGAAGAATACAACTACCAAAAAGGGCGAAAAGAAAGGGGGCGAGAGG
>NW_004797370.1:1589649-1592888 GCF_000002075.1 Aplysia californica
GATGAATTTGACAGCGACAATGTTTCAAAATTAGAAAGGGAAGCAGTGATTATTTGATTATACAGACGCTTCGCCCCTGCGTGGTTACGGCTTAAAACCTCATTACTTTTGAAGAGACCATCATGCGGAATATTAATTCTGAAAGGTCATGAACACAGACAAACATTCTAGGAGTTCTTTAATCCCTTAAATAATTAATTTCAAAGGTTTCTTTTCTGCGAATTTAGGTTTCCAGTGAAATGAAATCCTCATTAAAATATAATAATATAATATGTATAATTCAAACATCTATTGAACACTTTCTCAGCAAAATGAAAAACTACCATATGAGTTTTGTCAAGTAATTCCTATCATTGTAGTGTCTTTGCACCAAAAATATGTACACTAGATCTATACGCTTTAATTTGCTGTCTGCTCGAGAAAAAGGATGGTTGAAACATTAGCGTATCGCGAGAATGCTTCGTTTTCCCGACAAAGCCGGGAAAATAGATAAAACAAACATGAAGACACACATATTAGGAAATGTCAATTGGTTCCATTGTTCGCTCACAGCTGTACTAATAAAAAAGCTTACTGGAACGCTACTTACAAAAACAGTGTCGTGGCCGCTACCCCCTCGAGACCTACAACTGGGGCTACTTAACTGACGAACACAGTGAAATAGTGCTTTGTGCTTCAGCACATGGCTTGTACGGTTGGTTTAACAGCCTTCGTAATGAGTTTACAGTTCAGCCGATCAGCGCTCTGAAGTAGTTAAGCGTAACTTTTTATCGCCTACTGGGGGCAGAGAGAGAGAGAGAGAGAGAGAGAGAGAGAGAGAGAGAGAGAGAGAGAGAAAGAGAGAGAGAGAGAGAGAGAACGTTCTCCCCGATAACGGCACGCTGGTGGAAAGCTAAAATATTTATTATCTGCAATTCGTGGGGGATCACGTTTTGCTTCTACCAGTGCCCTCTAGTCCCGTTTTCTTGGATGTGAACACATTCCTATCAAAATGGCTTGAAATAGCGACTATTGATATAATCAATACTAGCATCTGCCAAATTTCAACGCCTTCCTAATCGCAAATAATTATGTTTGTCACATGACAATGTTGTAGCCCTGTTGATGAGATTGTCTAGCATTACCCGATTCACGTTATATCCTTTATATTCGACATTACCAACTCATCCGTGAATACTGGACTGGCCCAGGCAAGGATAAAGGATTCGGGAGGGAATGGAAAAAAGGGGAGGGGGGGGGGCAGAGAAGAAAAAAAATGAAGTAAGTATAACTTTCAAGACGGTGACACGAAAGAGCTATTGCTAACCTCGTTTTGAAAGCTGCGTGGGAGAAGAGAGAGCGCGTTGACTTTCAATAAAACCATTAATCATTCTGAATACAACAGTAAAAAAATCAGGAACCGACGCCTATGTTTATCTAAGCAGGACTGACTCACTTACTGACCTACTCGTTGACTCTCGTATCGGCTGACATGTATTTACTTACTCACTACCTCACATACTCAGACACTCACTCAGTCAATAACACTAACTGATTGGCTGATTGACTGACTCATTCACTCATTCACTCACTCAATAACTCTATAATGTGTCGCACACTCTCTCGTTAATCACTTATAAATGAATTCATATCAATATTCACCCACTGAATCGCCAGCTCTCTGTTTCACCCTACCACCACCACCACCCTCACACCATCCAGGTAGACCCACGACATACTCACATGTTCACACACGCGCACACACACCCAAACAAACAAACAAACACACACAAACAAACAAACACACACACACAAATGTAGATCAACAATCCAGTGATCGAGCGACATGAAGAGAAAGAAAAAAAGTTTTGTTGAAAAACAATGTCTCTCAAGAAATATATATTTTTTCTGCCATTTCTCATTACACCAGAATTATTGTTCGTATCGCGTTGCTCTCATCTTTTTAGGTCTCTGGTCTTGTTGGGTTTTTTTGCTGTTGTTTTTGTTGCGGTCTTGTTATTTTAAATAATGCTTTCCTTTGCCGGAGTGGGTGGATGCCACTGGTAAGCCCTACTTCTTTTATTTCCTTGTGTAGTTTCAGTTAACCTCTCTTGCTTTTTCTTGGCATGAAATCGTCGTTATTGTGTTGGTGTGCGTCTCTTTTGATTTCCGCTGTCGAATATGTGTATGGGGAATACACTCATAATATCTCCTCCAGATTAGCTCACTGTCACTTACATTATGGGATCGATTGTGCCGTTGGTCATTGGGCTGTTGGTTGAGAGTAGACAGCGACTTTACCACACATCTAAAACAAAATTTAAAAAAACAGTAGCCAACAAGGAATCTGAATGCCTGAAAATTGAGATTTATGAAACGAAGAACTGTACTTTTACTCCCAGATCTGCAAGCTCCATTAGTTGATTCTCATGTCTGGCAGTTTCAGGACGAAACAGCCACATAATTATGTTTGATCAACAGCAAGCCAAAATAAAAGCAATGCTAATGCATATATCAAAACACCATATATGCTAATCAGAAACACTAATTTGCATATTTCTTTGTATGCATGTTGTTGCCTGCCTTTTCAAAGTTTCACGTAAAGAAAATAGAATTGAAAGGCGCGCCTTCACGTGATCAAATTTCGAGAATGAGTCTTCTCAGCGCTACCAATTTGTATGCAACCCCAAATTGATTACTCTTTTGAGTAATGCATTGCAAAATTACTTAAAATCACTTTTGATATAGAAAGAAATAGTCTTGAAATCATCATAACATATTCCCAGTTCTACGCCTTCGTCACCCCAGGGTGCCTTAGTCACCCCAGTTCACGGTAACGATTGAGTTGAAGACAACAAGCCCACCCCAACACACCTGTGTGATTCGTGGTAGGTGAACCTTGCTCGAGCTGGTGCCCTCTACAACACAAATAGAGAAAACGTGTCAAGAAGAAAGCCCGTGTTTATTCAACTTTTGAGGGTCTCCTGTATTCATTTCACCTCTATTTCTATAGTGTCCCCGAAAGGATCAACAGACTTCAGTTCACTTCAGCACACTGCGCAATAGAATCAGCAGATAGGAAAGGAAAAGAAAACTTACAGGTCTGAATTTTTTACTCTTCTTTTCGGGGTTATTTTCTTGTTGTCGGACCCAAATTTGCAGACTAGAAAAACCTGTTTGGAATGACATGCTTCAAGATTATAAAATCAATACAGAATTTATAAATAAAGAATTCCAAGTCATGCAGTATCTTTCGTCAT
>NW_004797370.1:1593438-1598489 GCF_000002075.1 Aplysia californica
TCTCTCTCTCTCTCTCTCTCTCTTTCTGTATATTTATATATATATGTCTGCCCCTCTCAATGTCAGTCGTAAGACGTACGCACTGTGCTATTATCAGCTACGAGGCTCGAAAGACAAAAAAGTGACTTTCCATGAAATTTTTGTTTTTTGGATATATTGAAAGTTTGATGTCTTTTGCTTCATTTGGAATAAAAATAAACAACTATAACCGACTATAAATATCTTATTTTGATTTGTTTTGGAGGTGTGTGTGGTTTGTTGTGAGCTTTGGAGACGAGATAAAGGAATTTGGACTTTGATAGAATGTAGCTGTGAGATTATTTTTAGAGCCCTTACCTCATGGCCACCTTTGCTTCAACCAAAGATTCTCCACTAATGGAGAATCTTAGCTCCAACGTTTTTCATTCGCAACTATATTTTGATTTTGACCCCTTTTCAAGCATAAATGGTCAGAAATGTAAACAATTCTGATTGGTAAAACGAAGTACAAACAGTAACTTCTAGCTCACTTCAAGCTTGTTTACGTAAACAGCTGCTATCGTTTGTTTATCTTTCAGTTTTACCCTTGGATTGACTTTAAAAATAGTTTTTATTGTGTTTTAGAACTTTTAAAAGATTAATTAACCTTCCTCTAGATCTCCCAGAACGGACTCCTTACCGCAAGAAGTCACCGAGGCGGTCTATGCGCATGTGTGTGTATGTGTGTTAGTGTGTTAGTATATTGTATGTGTGTGTGTGTGTGTGTGTGTGTGTGTGTGTGTGTGTGTGTGTATGTGTGTGTGTGTGTGAGTGTGTGCACTCGTGTGTTTATGGTGCTATTGCAAACGTATAATCAGGTAGTGTGAATACGGCACGTAAGCCGACCTGCGGCCTTCCGAGGGCGTGGTTTCGGTGAAATGGGGGTAATTCAGATCTCTGTTTCTAAATTCTTTCGCTATAAAACACCAAATGCTAAAGACTTTTAAAAAGTTCAGATTTTCTTCGTTACAATAGTGTAGGTTGTCTATATATCCGGGTATTTGGAGAATCGCCGTGGAAAGGGAAGCCCCTCGCGGTCGGAATGCGAGGTTCCCCGGTTCAAAATTGACACCCATTGACACCCATGCATTTGAATACTTTGCAGAAAGATTGATAACTAAATACCGTCTTTTGATTGGCAGAGAAATATACAGCTTTGAGCGTGTTTTCCCGTGGTTACTATTTTTGGCTTTTAGCGTTTAGATAGAAAACATTGAAAAAAAGGGTCTAAGTTTTCAAAGATCATTTTTAACATGAACTGTGTAAAATACCGGCTAAAAAAGGTACAAATAGAAAGAACAGTTCTTTTTCTATAAGAATAAAGTCATCGGCTTGGAATTATTTTGCTTGAATCCTTCGGCGAAACTACCGCGAGCACTCAGTATACTACAGTATTGAGCCGGCCCGCTCGCTGTGAAGGCATAGTGCGACGCTGGCCGAGACAACGCTCGGTGTTTTTATTGAAATAACGACAGATCATGGTATTTGAGGCAATAAAATACTGATTTGTAATGATCTCAGTCTTGAAAAATATTAGACTTCATTTCTATGTTGTAGTGATTTTAATGGCCTTTTAATCTTTTAATGTAGAGATGTTTGGTGCACTTGGCGCCACTTGGTACTCTTTTACTATCTGTCAAACATGGGATTGGAGCCAGTTAACGATTTCAGCAATATTATATTATTATGTTAAATTGAAACAGCTGCCATTCTCTTAAACATTGACTGAGAGGTAAACGTATGGTACCAAAATTCTCAGGAGACAAAGGCCTTTCTTATGAAACAGATGAATCTGACATACAGCTTCTTTGAAAATTTAGTGTTTGGTTTGGTACCTAGTATAATACTCATTGCATTTGACTTGAAGCCCATTCCTGTTAAAGTTTTGTTTGTCCATTCTCTGTAAATGAATAGATCTAGTTTTCTACTTTTGCATGTTACCGTGTGGTGGCATAGCCAAGATAACTGCTAAATTTCAAGTTTCTATCTCAATTCTAAGACCCCCATTGCTATGGAAACATGTTGCTCAACTTCGGAGGCCATTTTCTCCTTTTCGTGTTTCCTCAACTCGCACAATTAAAAGTTATGTATTTTTGTCAAATATTGTCATATTTACTTCATTCTTGTTTAAATTGTAGGGAAAAGGTGACAGTTTTTGAAAATAATGTTAACTCAGTTTTGAAATTTCCCTCATATGACATATAATACAAATAATAATGCAAACATATTATTATATTAGAGAACTTATATTGTATCGTTAATGTGATATATTATGTATATACCTATATGCACACATATTTTATATTAGATAGCTTATATTATCATAACGTTCCCTCAAAATCAAGAGAGCCAAAACTTTTGCCTGGTGCTCTGGTCTGGTTTGCTCCTTCTTTCCTATAAAAAATGTATCGTCTTTATCCCCCCTCCTTCTTTTTTTGTGTTTGTTACTCTCTTGTAACACATTTAATCTTCGGCACTTATATGACCTTATTGTGTTGCAAGTGCCGTAAAACTCTTACTAAAACCAAAGGCTGTACTATCTTTGCTAAAACTTAACTAAAAAATGAACCAGTTTTATCTCCTCTTCATAATATCATTTATATCAAGATACATTGAGGTGTCATCTGTGGCTCAGAAGTTTTCGTATAATACCCATCATGGCCGACGGTCGCCAGCTGTCGTTACACACTCTATCATACAAAGGCCAAATGGTGCCTTGATATTACGGTCCACGTTGTTCTTTGTCCAACCTTGGCCTTTTTTCCTCACAACTTGCCTTCGAGTATTACCTTCATAGTGGTCTGGTGGTGTTTTACATGACCAAAGTAGATTCTATTATATTTTTCTACTTTTCATTTTGTTTAGCAAGGCCTGTCTTGTGTGGAGAATCTGAGACTTCATTGTTAGTCTTTCAAGCTTTCCAGCTAATTCTGGTCAATCTTCGGTAGCGCCACATCTCAAACGCAGTTTGTTTTCCTCCTTCTTTGTTAAAATCTAAGTTCATTAATATATAACGTTAAAGACAACGAGAATGAATGAAAGAAGATCGTTCCTTTGTCAAATGCCTGCTCTCTTTGTCAACACGGCCAACCTAGATCGTAGGTGTTATGCGAGGTGCCCATTGGCACGATCGGGTCGGGTGGGTTTGCTAGCCCGATTGAGGGCGTAAAGCAGCTATCGTGACACATTCCGATCATCCTACTCGTTGTCTCAAAAACAAACGCGTTTGTTTTCAGGCTATGAGTCGGGCGATCGACCCGACCTGACCCGATCCCATCCGGTATTACTATAATTAGAGGGCTGGCCACCTATCACGCTTTCATGATAACATTACCGGAGCTCTGGGTTACGTCGAGACACTGAAGAATTTTCTGCCAAGGTAAACAATGTGCCGTAAGTAGGACAAATCATGCTTCTAGTATGCACGTACCAGATAATCGTCTATATTATTCTTTTAATGTCTTATCGTGAGAACAGCCTGTAGTAACAGAAGTTAAACAACCTCATTGTTATAAACATAAAATCGGACAGATTTTATAACCTTTTCTTCGCTCAAGTTCTTAGATCTTTCTTTCTAGCAGGATGTCTCCCCAGCCGTGCCGAAAAGCCAGCGATTCTTTTCGTGTATATTAAGTAAAAACAAAGGTGAAGTAGTCAAGTATAAATATCAAATTATTCCATTTCATTCGTCACAATTCGTGCACTCGTGCCTGGATTTTCAGCCTGAAGCGCACGGGTGCGTCGTTACACTTTTCTCGGGCGTCTAAACTTCAATCAAGTAGGTTTTGTGTTCTTTGATTCAACGTTATCATTGCTCTTTGATATTATTCTTTTTTCATATTAAATTCTAGCGTTTTCTGAATGTGAACCAGCACAATCCACTTTTTCATGTAGCATGTTCACTTCGACACACACACTTCAGTCCTAAAAGTTTCAGAAAACAAGCTGCGCCTTCTGTTTATTTCCCTACCCTATGGTGGTAATATATGAGTACCTTCGTGGGATACTCGACTGGCAAAAAGATCAGAACCACCTGCCTGAACTTCCTTTCACAACCCTGCGGTGTTCATCAACATAGAAATTTGTGGTCCCGGTCACTGCATGAGGCCACCAATGACGACAATTTATTGAGGAAGTCCCCTTGGGGGTTCAGAGACAAAAGGGTCTATCTTTTCTTCATGACTAGCGAAGAGAGATTCTGTCGATTTTCGGTCCACATCTCGAAGGCTGTGTGAAAGTCAGCATAAAGTTGACGGCTAGACTTACGTGATAGCCTACAGCAGTTATTCTCCAGCAAAAAGTTTTCCCTTTAAATCCAACCAAAAAGAATAGAAACTTACTTCACTTTCGTCCTCCCCTTCTGCCCTTTTGGGTGTAGCGGGAAGAAAGAGAAGCCCTTCTGCCACCAGCCGCAGAACTCGGGTCAGGAGGATGCCATGAGTTGTTAGTGTTTTCCTGACTCCATCTATCCAGGTCTTTCTCGGTCGCCCTCTAGCCTTGTTGCCATAGAATTTTTTGTTGTAGTCTCGTTGTGCAGGATGGTGTGTTGGTAATCGCACGGGATGTCCAAACTATTTGATTCTTTGGTGTTGGATATGATGCATGACATTATTTGTGCCAATCATTTCTCTGACTACTGAATTTCTAATTTTGTCTCGTCTGGTCTTGTTTACTGCTTTTCTAAGACATTGCATTTCACATGTTGTAATTCTTTGCTCCAATGTTTTGTTCGTTATCCATGTTTGGCATTGATAGGTGAGCGTTGGGATGAATATAGTGTTGATCATTTTGAGTTTTGTTGTTATGGGGATGTTAGGATGTTTCAGTAGAAACAATAAAAACAACTTAATATAAGGTATTTACTTTTCGCCCGCCAGCTGTTGATTAGTACTTAACCCAATCTTTTGAATATTTTATTGCCGTTTCTGAATCCGTTATCTCTCTATCTATCTTTCTATCTATCTATCTATCTATCTATCTATCTATCTATCTATCTATCTATCTATCTATCTATCTATCTATCTATCTATCTT
>NW_004797371.1:0-1824 GCF_000002075.1 Aplysia californica
TCACTCTCCCCTTCTCTCCCTCTGCAGGGCTTTCTGCCCCCCTCTCTCTCTCTCTCTCTCTCTCTCTCTCTCTCTCTCTCTCTCTCTCTCTCTCTCTCTCTCTCCCAAAGTCATTCATTCTTAAAACCTCGCTTTAACTGCAACAAGTGTCGCGACCCGGATTCGACCGGCCCGGGGTACGGAGCGTGTGCCAAGAGCCAGCGAGTCGGACGGCCCACCAGCCCGGCCCCTCAGACCCCGCGCTTTGACACTTGGCTCCAGTCATTCATACTCGCTGGTAGTGGGCTGGACTCATTTCTCCGGAAACCGGATAAGTTGTGAAATAATCGGTTTACTTTTAGGAAGCGTTTTACGGCACTTGCAACACAATTAGGTTTTATATATAAAGTTCTGATCCGAAGATTCGATGTGTTTCCACAGAGTGCAGGTAGTCCTTCATTGCCGAAGATGACGATGAAATCAGGCAGCTCATCTGTGGACTCGCAGATGAGCTGTAGAATGAACCTGTGCGTGATTTTTTTCAAAGTGGAGCTGTCGTTGTAGGGGCAGTCCCACTCTCTCGGCCTAAGAAGCCTTTACCCATTGGCACAGAGACCTAGGAAGCCTTTATCCATTGGCACAGAGACCTAGGAAGCCTTTACCCAGTGACACGGAGACCGTTACGTCTGGAGACTGCCAGGCTGCAGTGGATGGCCAGAACTTCTTTGCTGCCTTGTCCATGCCCTTATGCCCTCCACAGCACTTGCAGGTACCGCCTTGAAAACCGTTGGATCTTTTGTTGATCTCACCCGCTTCATCCACCGGGAAAGCAGTCAACAGTCTACAGAGTGACGCGGGAAGAAATGAAGGAACAGAGATCAGGAGGATATAGATATTTGACAATTAAGAAGGGGCAAGCCGCTCCAGAGCATCCACCAACCATACAGAACTAACCGGTTCAAAGAAAGTTTAGATTAGGTTTATTTGAGAAGCAGATCATGACTACAGTTTCAGAAGAAAAAAAGAGAGAACCATTACGGAACCTGTCAAAGACGACCATACTCTATTGAGGAAAAAAGTAGTCACCTTAGACATTTGTAGTGGGTCTCTTGACAGTGTCTTTACAACAGATAAAACGCAAGAGAGAAGGGGGGGAGTGGCCGTTGTGTACAGGTGATTGTCTCAGATAGGTGGACGCTAGAGAAGGGTCGACTAGATCAAGAATTATTTTGTACTACCAGATTTTAATGTTATACCTTGGTGGAACTTGTTGAACGATCTAGGCATTTGAGCTGCACTGAAATGGTTCATAGTATAGTTTTTAAGATTGATGTACAGAAAAGTGGGATAGAGAAAGGTGGAAGGTGTTTGTCCGTGGCCTAAACCCTGGTGCAGGGTGAGAAATGCAAAGACTATGTTAGGTTTTAAGACTCATTCAACACTATCAAGTAGATTAAAAATCGGGCCTTCCGAATGTAAGGCCTTTCTTCGACAATGCCAAGTGAAATTTTTGGAAAGCCATAAAAATCTGCCCCAAAGAACCCCAAACTCCCTGTTAAGGATTCAAACCAAGGCCGTCCACTCCATAGTTCAGTATGATGTCAACTGAGGTAACGGCTGGTCCTAAAAACATGTCCCATTGAGCGATACAATGAGGGAACCCCTAACCCAACACTTAAACAAAAGAAAACCCGACACAAAACAATTCAAATATCGAAACAGCCATTCCATGAACCAACTCAAATCCTCTTTCAATGAGGCTTCAATCCAAAACCATTCCGTGAAATATAATCTAAAGGAATCAGATTTACCCTCGCCCCCTCCCCCAACCCCATCATCTCACCC
>NW_004797371.1:4359-5791 GCF_000002075.1 Aplysia californica
CACGGGATGTCCCTCCTACAGGCCACTCGCCTTGCTGCGGACAGACGCCTGTGTCTCCCCGCGACACCCTCCGGTACAAGAGGAAGAAAAAAGTAAAGTGCACGGGACTAATACAAAAACAAAAATTGCCTCAAAGCAAGTAAATCCAAAGGAAATGAGTAACCATAGTCATGCAATGCAACAATTACCCAACTTAACCAGCTGGTCTCATCTGTTGGCTCGGATCGGTTCGTTGTGTTTCGGTAAGTGTTTTACGGCGCTCGCAACTACATAAGATCATAAAACTGAGCTCGTGGGACTCATTAAACATTTTAGTTTGGTAGGGATTTTTGAATTTTACCCGGGTGGCGGCCGAAACCTACTTTTATCTATTTGGGACCATCAAGGGATCTTTAATGTGCCGAACTTTCGTATGACGCCTCCGAGAATTTTCACCCATATCCGTGAAGGCTAGGTGTTCTAGCTTACCTACCATAAGATCAGGGGTGTGGCTGATAAACAGCAGTAAGAAGGATCCAAGGAGTAGCAGTAGAAAAGCTGCAGAAAGAGTCAGGAGCCCAGAAGAGGGGGCAAGGAGGTTAGGGGGTGGGGGCAGAAAGTGGACACGAAAGCAGACCACAGAACATAGTTAGAAAGCAGAAAAGGAGATGACAGGAGAAAATTTCAGAGAAGAGAATTTTCCGTCGCTGTCTGGATTCGAACCCGGGACCTACTGAATGAGAGGCGAACACCGGAACCCCTCGATCACGATAGCCCCTGGATCGAGTCGAAAAGCTGGAATGGACAAATACATAATTTATTGGATTCTGCATTGTATTCTGAGCGAAATGAATACTTTACAATAATAGTACACCAAATTTAATTTTTTTAATTTCTCTCAAATAGGTCCGGGCACAGAATTCCAAGGAGCATCGAAAGTACCCTTGGCAAACCATGTGAACATGAAACTTGTTCCATATCTCTCAATTCTTTATAGGAAGGTGTTCTAGATTCTAGGTCTTCTATAGGTCTGGCAAACCCTTATGTCCTTTCGCCAAATGACTTTGATTTCATCCTAGTCGTTCTTAACGTTGTGCAGGTGTCCGTCAGTGCTGATGACGGCCGCTGTTTTGATGTAATGATATGAGTCAGCAATTCTTATAAATACATGACATTTGTACTATGGCGGTATATTACCTGTCGTCGTTACAACCAACGCTGCTAAGTGCAGATCTTGTTTCTTTCTTTATACTTTCCTTCTTTTCTGCTAAGCTTTGATGATATATTAGTGAGGCAGCGTGGTGGAATCAGGCTCTCGTCAAAATAATCAAAGTGAAGAAACTTGCATTTTCCCGTAGGTTTGTGAATTTTTATCAAATTTTTGTTTTTTGGCTCAACACCTTTCATGCCCATTAAAGAACTCATTTCTGTATTGATTTTTCTGAAAAGCGTT
>NW_004797371.1:11782-16133 GCF_000002075.1 Aplysia californica
GAGAAATCAGCACAAAACAGCCTGGCATACTAACTTTGAGGTCAAAATACCACGGGTGGATCGGTCATTCTACCAAAATCACCCTTATGTGAGAGGTGTAACTCCTGACATTGAAGATGAATTTCACTTCGTTTTGTTCATCTAAGGAAATTGTTAATTCCTCCCAGCCTGACTCGGCCCGGAGACAGAAATACACAATATTTGACCCATGACAAGAGATATGTGCACTACCTGTACTTTTTCATTTTTGGAAACTTTATTTAACAAATGAGTGTTTTATAATATGATGAAATGTAGGCCATTGACCTTAAACTTAAACACTATATACACTTACTTACTTCCTTACTACTTGTATTGTCATTCTACCAGAATTTGTAAGTAGTTGTAAAGAAATGTTCAAGCGCTTCGTCGTCACACGCAATAGTCTCGAGTTTTCGATCTCCATGTCGAGAGAATTTTTTACCCAGAGTTTGTCTTTCTGTAAGGAAGGCTGTATCTCTTTCTACCCGAGTTGGCCTTGGCCGACAGGTTCAAAACCTAATTGAATCGATGGCGCGTAAAAATCAGGTACGTTAAAAAACAAACAAACAGCGTATTTATTATTATCAAAATTATTATTGTTATTATTATTATTATTATCATTATTACTATTACATGTATTATTAATATTGTTATTATAGAAAAATCATCATTTAAAAAAAATAATTTTTAAATGTATTATTATTACTAATGTTGTTATCATAGTATCATCATCGTTATTATTTATTTCTTTTTTTTTTAATTTAATTTTTTTTTAAAAATCTTTTTTCAAATTGTTTTTATTATTATGTCTGCTTCGATGAGTACAAATGGAGGGGCCTCTTAAACTGGTCTGCCTCCGATAAGAAAAAGAAAAGAGTAACACGGTTTTAGTTGGGAAACACGATCGGAAGAGTTTGAATCCAGGTGGCTGCAAGCTTTGTTGTATCATTATTGTGTCATTATTGTGTCATTATTGCATCATTATCGTACTGTGTCATTATTGTATCACTATTGCATCATTATCGTACTGTGTCATTATTGTATCATTATTGCATCATTATCGTACTGTGTCATTATTGTATCATTATTGCATCATTATCGTACTGTGTCAGGGCACCGTGGAATCAGGCTCTCGTCAAAATAATCATAGTGAAAAAAATGTGCATTTTCCCGCAGATAAGTGAATTTTTATCAAATTTTAATTTTTTGGCTCAACACCTTTCATGCCCATTAAAGAACTCATTTTTGTGTGGATTTTGCTGAAAAATGTTGATTTAAGGCACAAAAAATGTAAATTTTCAGTTACAACGGACTCTTAAGCTAAGGAAATAACGAATCTTTGACGGCCATTTAATCACTAGTTTTACTTCTGAAAACAGGGGACCCTCACCTCCTTCATTTGCAAATATTTCGACTTGCATTCAAGATAAATGGATATTTTTTTTAATCTACAAAAAGACAAGTGAACAAGTTTTAAGATGATACCAATAACTCCACATGCCCAAAAAATTAACGAGAGCCTGATTCCACCACGCTGCATCTCAATTAGGGCATTTTGTACTGGAAGATATTCTGTTTTACATGTTTTAGAGACGAAATTGGGATAATAAGGATCAAAACAAAATTAGAAACGGGATGATAACATTTTCTGAGTTTTTGGTAGTCGAACTTCATTATTTTTACAAAAACGAAGACTTCTTGATAGTAACAATATAATAAACACAGTAAAAAATCTTACTTGCATCAAATTACCAGCTCACTCAGTCGAACATTTGGTAATACACGTACTATGTATACACATTGTGACGGTAAGATAATTTTTTTTTTACTTGTTTTAGAGAAGAAATTGGGATAATAAGGATCAAAACAAAAATATAAACGGGATAACAAAATTTGCAGACTTTTCGGTCATAGAACTTCATCAGTGCAAAATGATGTCATCACTGACATTATTTTTACAAAAACGTAGTCTTCTTGACTTAAACTTACAACAGAATATATTTCTAACAAAATTGAAAATGATTACACAAAAGATGGTAGTGAGGGTGGGATGGGATGGGATGGGATGGGCAAAGAATGAAGAAGGAGAGGGTAAGGCAGATATGATGGTGGAAATTGCCCCCCCCCCCCCCACACACACACAAAACAACAACAAAAAAACAAGAATAAAACAGCCCCCCCCCCCCCCCCAAATAAAGCAAGGAGGGAGGGGCACCTTTAAAACACCCAGACACTTTATCTAAATTTTACAAAATACTGTTAAGGGTATTGAAAAATTAACAGAGAATTTGAAATGATAGGCTTATAATAAGATTTTCAAAACAGATTGCACTAATTTATGACATTTCTCTCTTGACAATGTCACACCCCCTGCACAAACAGACGACACATGGCGTCAAAAATGTTATTCACACACCAAACACACTTCAATGACATTCTTTGAAGGCCCTGTCGAACCTCCGACGAGACTTCAAAAAACAGCAAGGAATTTACTTTTGACACATTGGAGTCAACAAAGGCACCGATGCAGGTTTCACATTTTCAAATGCTTTGTCAACCTTAACAACACAAAAACAGCAATGTAAGCAACATGCAGAGCAAATTGACAAGTATGCTAGACTAGATCTAGGCACATTCGTGGCAAACTGAATTTTCTGCAATCTTTTTTCATTCTTTTTTTACTGTGATGCATTTACGGCTAAATCAGAAGGCACTTCGTCATCAAGTTCAGTGCCATTGCTGGAGACTGATATTTTTAAAAACATTTTTCGTAGGTCTTATAAGTGTTTTACGGCACTCGCAACTGCATAAGTCATATGAGTGCAAGGGACACATTAAACATTTTAAGTTGGTAGGAAATTTTGAATTTTGCCTGAGTGGCGACCGAAGCCTACTCTTATCGATTTTAGACCACCAAGGGACCTTTAATTTGCGCAACTTGTATACGCGACCTCCGAGATTTTTTCGCCCTTGTCCGAGAAGGCTAGGGGTAGATCTTTCCTACCAGAAGATCAGGGGTGTGGCTGAAAGACAGAGGTAAGAAGGAGCCAAGGAGTAGCAGTAGAAAGGCTGCAGAAAGAGTCCGGAGCCCTGAGGAGGTAGGGGCAGAAAGTGGAGGTGAAAGCAGACGAAAGAGAAAGTAGAATTTTAGAGAACAAAATTTTTCCGTCACTACTCGGATTCGAACCCAGGACCTTTGAATGAGATGCCCACCAGACCCGAACGCTACGCAAACTGCCATTCGGTCGACACTAAGTTTACAACTGAGAGAACTGAGCTGATCTCACAAACATGGCCGACCGTCGTCTGCAGCGGCTTCACGTTACGCGACTCGCGGCCTCTCCTATTAATAGTTCCTCCAAGGTAGTGACCTTTAGCGGCTGTTTTCTCTCAATTCTATATTTTTTTTCACACATCATCCCATTTTTCTGCCCTGTTTCTTGTTCAATTTCAATGTAACTTTCACAGGATGCCAACAACACCTAGTTCTAAATTTTAGCTCGTTGATTTTTTTATAAATGGAGTAGCTTTTGATATATGGGCTTAGAAAGCATGGATTTTCCATTTTTTTCTCTTTTTTTGAAACAACCCAATTGTAAGTGTAATAATAATAATTTTTAAAAACTAAAGCATATAATATATCAAAAATCCAACCAGCCAAATTTAAGAGCTATATATTTACTGTAGGCATGCCAAATTAGAAGTGAATCAGATAATAAATAAGGGAAAAAATGGGATTGAAAAGGGAATACAAAATCCCATATGGCCGCCGATTCAAAGTATACTTTTTGAACTATAGACTTCAAATCCCCAATAGCACACAATGTCCCACAGCAAATATGGGCCCTCTAGGCCTTGTAATAGCCAAAATAGACCTCAGGTGGCCCACCAGCCCTTAACGCTCCGTGTGCTCAGTTGGCATCACCAAGCAGTACGACGCGGATGACACGGGTTCGAATCTCAGGCTGAGCGTTCTTAAACTCTGGTTGTTTTGGGGAGTTTTCAAGGCTCTCAAGACATAAAGACAGACAGAAATAGCAGATAGAAAAAATATTTATATTATATATATATCACCGCACATTGAAAAACACAGATGAAGAAGCTAACAAAGTACCAGGTTCCTTTTTGTATGAAAACATTTTAATGAAGATATGTTAACACGGCGAAATTAAAATGGCTTGAATAATAATTTTGCAATCCAAAAACAAAACAAACAAAAAAATCCCAACAAAACATAACAAAACAATCATCAGTTCGAGAGGAAGGGCAGAAAGAGGAAGGAGAAAGAGGGAAGAGAGGGAGGGGAAAGAGAGAGAGAGAGAGAGAGAGA
>NW_004797371.1:17772-19730 GCF_000002075.1 Aplysia californica
GTGGTGCTGTTGTTGTTGTTGTTGATGTTGTTGCTGTTGTTGTTATTGTTGTTTTTGTTGTAGTTGTTGTTGTTGTTGTTGTTGCTGCTGTTGTTGTTGTAGTTGTTGTTGTAGTTGCTGTCGTTGTCGTTGTTGTTGTTGTCCCTCAAGGGCTTAGTTTACAGCAAGCGCAAAGACTGTGATGCAATGATCGTCCATCTTACTTCCTGCCTGGTGTAGCTGGGATAGGAACAATAACCCCAGGTCAATTGAAGGAAAAATAAAATCAAACACATAAACTTGTCGCCGATCAGTCTAGATACACACACAGCAACGCAGTATACCATCATGAAACAGTACTATAATAATGGTTCCACCATCATGAAACAGTACTATAATAATGGTTCCACCATCATGAAACAGTAATATTATGGTCCAATCTATAGGGAGACACATCAGATTTGTACACGTAATCATATTGTAGCCACAATGAGCGGAACACAGAACGCCGTGTTTAAAGAAGGTGCGTATATTATTATAGAATGGTGTAAGGGTGCCCCAGACATAAACGAATACACACCATGAGTACCCAAATATACAAAACAAAGCAAAAACAAAACATAACGAACTTTAAACTTACATATCGGCGACAAGGGCAAGTCATTATGACCTAGTAGTCTATGATGAAAAACCATTCCGACATTTCAGAATAGTGGGTTCACAGAATGTAACATGACGTATGTATACCGTGAAATAATCGTACTGGTAATTCAATGCAAATAAATGACACAAATGCGTACCCGAGAACTGAAAAAATAACGATAACCAAATAACATTATTATGTATTTCATGAATCCATTTCAATACAATCATCAATCAGTGTTCTTCTATGCCCATGTTTCAACTGTTGCTATTTTTAGTGAAAGCAACGCCAGCAAGCAATGACATGTACAAGTAACAATAATATTTAATGACGTCATCACTGCGATAATAATTATAACCTAAGAGACGACAACGTAATAAGGCCATTTTGGTTTCAAAGAGACATCTCCCCAAAACAAAACAAAACAAGCAACAACAACAACAAAAATAGACGACTGGAGCAACAACAACTGAAAAAAACCCAATCCGGATTCAGACTTGAGAAACAAGTTGCTTAATTAACAAAAGGCGAACGACACAGATTCCAGTACCACCAATAAACAACTTGTGTGTAATTGTAAAGCTTTCGGTGACCGGCGCCCGAGGCGTGAGATTACGACAAAGACTTAGCAGCAAGTTTTTAGTTATTTTGAAAAAAAAATAATTATGAGAGTTTTACGACACTTGCAACACAAATGGGTCACAATTATACAAGCGTTGAAGATTAGAAGTGTTATGAGAGAATAACAAACAAAGAAACGAGGAGAAGGGACAAGGGCTATGGAGGTTGGGTAAGAAAGAAGCTAACCACACCAGAACGTCCACCAACCACCCACTAGCAGGAAACTGAAGGCAAAGACAATACAGAAATCTACAGATGTCAGGAGTCGACCTTAGTTCAGAGACTCTGGGTAGACAGAGGCCCATCACCACATGTCACTACAGACCTGAGAAAAAAAGAAAGACGATGCAGACTGAAGGAAAAGAGGGAAATGAAAGAACTAGACCCCATCAATGGTGCCCAGATGGAAGCAGTCAGTTCCAAGACGACAAACACATAAATGGAAAAGATAGGAGAACTAGGTACAAGTATTATACTAACCTAACAGAACAGATCTATCAGAAGCAACTACTGAAAAAGCTAAGGGGCAATGCGTAACTATGGCAACCACGGTGACAACAACTTCGCAGCAAACGGAAGTGACGTAGGAGAAACTCAAACTGTCCACGCTCCGAGAATGAAATCTAAAAGATTTAAAAAACAACAACAATAAACTCTCTCTCTCTCTGTATGTGTGTGTGTGTGAGTGTGTGTGTGTGTGTGTGTGTATATATGT
>NW_004797371.1:19901-21042 GCF_000002075.1 Aplysia californica
GGGGGAGGGGGTTTGGGGTGGTAAGGTTAAAAGAGAAATCTGTTACTGTTATTGTCGACTACGGTACGGACGAGAGTTGATGTTGCCCGGGGAGTTTAAAAAACAGATCAACTCTTCCGAAGTTCAACTTAATCGTTGGGACCGGAACAGAAGAAGAAGAGCAGAGGTCCTGGGACTCGAGAAAAAGATAAAAAGATAAACATAACCGAAGAACAACTCTCAAGGGAGTTCAACACAAGCGGAGACGACAGGTTAGTTCTTCCTAGTGAACGTTCAACAGGAACTAAAGCGCTGATGTACAAGACCTTAATAATGTCTTGACCTGTGTTAGCAGTTCGTCGCACGACAAAATATGCCCTAAAAAGATTTAAATTACAAATCAGGCCCGGCGCTCGTCACGCAAGCAAAATCAGAAACTTCCACAAAGGCATGGAGAGAATTTTTACACCAAAACTTATAGACTCGAATAGCACACTCCTTAATCACATGTTCTACTAACTGACCTATGAAAACGCCAAGCGTGCAGACAAAAGGGCGGGAGAAACTGTACCAGTTGTTCACAATGTCGTGTGTTTGATATCTCTCTTCTCTTTCATTTTATCGGTTATACAATACCATGCACAATTATATCTGTTCTATTTCATTTATCGATTATATACGCACGTACCATTTTCTTTATTCTCTTTCATTTATCCTTTTGGCCTGTATCATTTTCACTATTATCTTTTATTTATCGGTTATATCTGTACCATTTTCACTATTCTTTTCTATTTATCGGTTATATCTGTATCATTTTCACTATTCTTTTCTATTTATCGGTTATATCTGTATCATTAACAATATTCTCTTTCGTCCATCGGTAACATCTGTACCACAATCTGTTGTCTTTTACATATCAGTCAAATCTATACCATTATCTTTACATTCTATCCTTATCTCGCTTGACCTTGACCATCAATGATTTATTTATAGAGGCACCAGCCATCCATGTCCAGGTGCTGTTTTAGCCTCTTTTTCCTGTTTGCTGATTAATAATATCTTTTTGCCAATTTATTGTTTCTGCTTCTATGTACCCCATATCTATGGTTCTCAACCTGGAAATCGCCTATAGTTCGCTCTATCGATAGAGGAGGGGGTGGGG
>NW_004797371.1:21142-22618 GCF_000002075.1 Aplysia californica
GGGGGGGTAAGTTGTTGTACATGTCCGAGGCCACATCCACACAATTCAGAAAATTTAGGAAGCGGGCTCCTGCAACCCAGCTTAATCTAGCCAACCCCGGGGTGAGAGAAGTGCATTGCCTAAGCAGGCAGATGGAGATACTCGATGAAAACAAAAAGAAAAACTCCCGATAGAAATCAAATGTTGGAATCGGACTCATGTCCTCTGCGTGTTACGGCGAAGCTTTCTAACCGCTACATCATGAACGCCGGTATACAGAACTAACAGAAATAGAACAAACATACGGGTAGCATACGTGTTCGCTAACCGTGGGCAAGCATTTTGAGCTTTTGGGTTTGTTTTTCAAGTTTTAGTAAGCGTTTTACGGCACCTTAAATACAATTAGGTCATATAAGTGCCTAAGATTAGAGGTGTTACAAGAGAGTAACAAACACAATGAGGACGGTGGATGTTTGATAGGAAAGAAAGAGCAAACCACACGAGACCACCTACCAACCACCCAGGCATACTCTGATCATTCGACAACATTTGACAAGGTGTGTTTCTTTTTTCAGTTTTTTTTTTTCGGGGGGGGGGGCTTAATTCTTCGTACAGGTCTTCTACTCTAATTTGTGTAATGGTTCTCTGAAACTGAAAGGGCTGGAACAACATACACCCTATGAAATAATCTATATTATTATGATATAAACGAATGCATGTACTATATTTGTGAAAGTTCGTCACTTTGGTGGCCTAAAACTTCCGAATTTGACAAAATTAACGGTGGTTCAGAATCATTTAAAGGGTGCACAGTTATATTAAGGAGTCTGAAGTCACTGTAGTTTAATTGTCAGTTTTTCATTCGTTTCGTTTAGATCTAATCTTGGGAAAGTCTGTCTTAGAGACGCTATTGTAGACAAGTGAGGCTTCCGTTCACAAGCAGTGCGCACTGGTCCGACGATCGATTCTTTCGAGTCCGTTCATCGAATGGGTACCCAGCCAGTATTATTCAAGTTTTCGAAATACGCAGAAACATTGCCTTTTAGTCTGTAGCTGGTTATATAATATCATTATTATATCTTACGTCCTCTACGATGAGATAGAAAAGAAAACTAAACGATCCAAGAAATAAGAGACTAAACGAATACATGCAGGAAGACACAAAACTATTACAATATTAACATAATAAGACATTTGAAGAAAAACGTTAAAAAAAACCCAACCAAAAACAAACAAATAAACAAACAAACAAACAAAAACTACTGCCCTAGAATACACCCAAAGAAGCTTCATTAAGGACCGTGACTTTGAATAAGGTACATCTATATTAATTTGTCGACGTCTCTAAAGTGAAAGAAAATACAGAGGCTAAAGGGTAGTAAAAAGAGTCGAATGAAAACAAAACGAAGTGCAACCGAACGAAACTGCGTTTTTATAATAATATGAGCTGTCAGACAGAGCAGGCAGGGTTTTCTCGGGTTTGGGGGAGGGTGGGGG
>NW_004797371.1:24362-25919 GCF_000002075.1 Aplysia californica
TCTCTCTCTCTCTCTCTCTCTCTCTCTTTCCCTCATGACGTTAAGACGAAATGCCCTGGTTTGCTTGTCTTCTTCTATATACGACCACACTATATCCGGGTAAGAAAAAGACACAAATAAAAAAAGGAAAGGGGGGTGTTTCTCTCCTGCTACACCGGCAATGAGTCAATGCCGTCTCAGCAATTATACCCCCCGGAAAGAGAGCGGAAAGAGCAAATCAACCCTCGCGACGAGTGTGAACGCGCCAAACCCCACTAGGATGTCAGGTCACAAATTATGGGCGGGTTTATTATGACGCAGGCTGAAACCACGTCAGATGACGCTGTGCTGACGTCAAACAGGTTCGCCGGCTCAACAACCGTTCCCCTGTCCTTTCACCTTGAAAAGAACAGTCGATTTTTTTACGGACGCTGATAGGTCGATCCCTTTCACTGTGAAATGTATTTCAGTCTATTATTAGCCCTGCACGTAAGCCGCGCTGAACTTCTGGTCTATTCCCGAAGAACGATCATTTTTACGGGTACAATCATTTATTTACGTTCACTTAACTCTGTATCTCTGAACTTCTGAGTAATTTTGACTAAGTGAGTGATTCATGTGGGCCTACCCACTGCATGAATAGAGTAAAAGACAGATAGTAAGAAAGTAAAATAGCGAAAATATTATAAAAGATCTATATGTTATACATATTAACTGCTTAATCTTGAAAAGAGGAGTGCCTACCTAAACTTTGCAGCGTCCCGGATTTTTTTAAAAGCGTTCCAGTTTTATAAACCCGTAAACTCCAGCTCCTTATTACTTCGTCTGTTCGCAACTAGATCTATGAATATAAACGTATTCGGTTTATTTGGATACTATTACCGCTCTGGGCCCTCATGGTGAAGGGTTTGTTGTTTGTTTGTTGTTGTTGTTTTTGTTTTTAGAGGACAAGGGAAAATAGATATGCGGTTGGCATTTGGGGGAGGGGAGGGGAAAGAGGTGTGGGGGGGAGGGGAGGGAGGTGGACTGCCGAAGGCAATCTTTGTCACCTACACTAATCTACGTTGCTTTCAATAAACACCTCCAACCATAGTACGGCCTTTTGGCTATTTATAATATAGCGAGTGCCAAAAAGTCTGAAGAGACGTCTACTACTGATTTTAATCTATTCCCAAATACGGAGAGCTTTGTGTCAGTTCGCCCAGCTCTTGGTTTATCTTAGCTTGTCGTGTCACTTTTGGCGGTAGTCGAAAATTTAATGGTTGCTCGCGTTTGAGAGAGAGAGAGAGAGAGAGAGAGAGAGAGAGAGAGAGAGAGAGAGAGAGATAGAGAGAGAGACAGGCAGACAGACAGACAGGCAGACAGACAGACAGACAGAGACAGAGAGAGGGCGAGGGAGATATGGAGACAGGGGAGGGCGAGGGAGATATGGAGACAGGGGAGGGGGCGAGGGAGATATGGAGACAGGGGAGGGCGAGGGAGATATGGAGACAGGGGAGGGGGCGAGGGAGATATGGAGACAGGGGAGGGGGCGAGGGAGATATGGAGACAGGGGAGGGCGAGGGAGATATGGAGACA
>NW_004797371.1:27717-29880 GCF_000002075.1 Aplysia californica
GAGAGAGAGAGAGTGTGTGTGTGTGCGTGCATGTGTGTGCAAGTGTGTGTGTGTGTGTGTGTGTGTGTGTGTGTGTGTGTGCGCGCGCGCGTGTGTGCGTGTCTGTGTCTGCGTGTGCGAGTGAGAGTGTGAAGACGATTAAGCAAGATACACAATTACACAGAAACTGCCGTTAGTACATAGAGAAAGCAAGTTAGATAGACAGACAGAAATTACAGAAGGAAAAGGAAAGAAGTAGGACGTACCGGAGGCGCACTTCAACAACCCACATAATGTCACGACGTCAATTAATATGAGGCATTTTGGAAAGAGACACATTATCCCATTCTACAGAGTTGATGTTTTGCATCCCTATTGAAGCAGTTAGGATAATCTAGAAGGCGGGCTGTTTCGACCCGGTCAGTTACCACCCATCTGTGCTAAATGTTATACCATGACTCGTACAAAATAACTGACCAGCTCCCTACCTCCTTTTCACCCCCCCCCCTCCCTCCCCTTTCCCGAAAAAAACCACTCTGCAGGAATCGAAGTCACGTCTTCTGCTTGCAAGGCACTAAGCGCACCTTCCACTAAGCTCCTTACTCTTTCTACAGACTTTCTACTGCTGCTCCATGGCTCCTTCTTACTGCTGTCTTTCAGTAGTTTCAGGTACACCCTTGATTTTCTGGTAGGAAAGGTATACACCTAGCCTTCTCGGACAAGGGCGAAAAATCCCGGAGGACCCGTGTGCAAGTTGCGCCCGTTAAAGATCATTTGGAGGTCCAAAATCGATATGAGTAGGCTTCGACCGCCACCTGGGCAAAATTCAACCTTTCCAACCAACTGAAAATGTTTAATGTGTCCCGCACGCTCTGATGACCTTATGCGGTGTAAAACACAAACTACCAAACAAAATAATAATAATAAAATATCACCACAGACGCCAGACAGAGAAGAGTAGATAAACATTGTCTCTTTCTCAACTTCTGGCACGTTTTACGCTTTAATCGACTCAATTTAGCTGACAGGTCCAACCCGGGAGGAGAGAGATACAGCGTCCCAGCAAAAAGACAGTGCTATTCGATAAACATTCGTTCCGCACACAGGATTTAGACCCGGATCTCCGGCAAGTGACAGTGGGGCGCATAATGCGGATGGGATCGGGTGGGGTTGGGCCGATCACCCGACTCGTCGCTTGAAAACAAACGCGTTTGTTTTTGAGGCAACGAGTCGGGCATTCGGTTTGTGCCACGATAGCCGCTTTGCGCCCTCAATCTGGCTAGCAAACCGACCCGACCCGAACCGATCGAGCCAATGGGCACTGGGTATACCCGCTATTCCACAGACAAGTTGAAGGAAATTCGGCACTTCGAATGGGGTGAACTGAGTCTAACCAGAACTTTTGGCTTGTCCTTTGGAGTAAAATGAAACACACAGAAACGGTAACGATCTCTAACTGTGGTGACAAAATAAGACTGACAGACAGACAGAACAACAGAGGGGAAGAATTCATATGTAGGATCAAACAGTGATATCCTACAACCCAGTTTTTTTTTGTAACCACGTTTTAGTCGATATTATGAGTCAAAGTATAAGTACATCCAACATTATCATCATCACCATCATCATCATCATCATCATCATCATAACGTACTATACCTATAATAGACTTCAGCAATCATGTTTCGCCATTCATTTTCCCGCTCGAATGCTCTAAAATCCTTGAATAATTCTGCTCTTTCCCAGGAGGGTTGCTTTGGTTCCTTCCCTTCTACATTTGCCTTACAGCTCTCCTGTACGATCAAAATGCTCTACGACTTGTCACTTTCAATTCATGGGTTAAAAATTTGAGCTAATTCTTCAAGAGTAACGGAGTCGCAAATGCTTAAACGATGAATCATAGATTTTATGAGAGCAAGTTTACGCCAAACCCTCGGCCCTGGGTCATGGAAAGAGAGCTCTGTTGGCCACCTCGCAAGAATGCTGACCGGAAAATGGGCCGGATGCAGAGCCGATCCGCCGACAACAAGGTGTATTAAACATTGCGGAGAATGCGGGCCGTGAATGTGATATTACTGACATACCATGTCGGACAGAGGTGACTTGTTATCCATCAGGAATGTCTCTTAATAACACCGTACCGTACTATTGGGGCGAACACAGGGAGGGAGGGAGAGAGAGAGA
>NW_004797371.1:30246-32576 GCF_000002075.1 Aplysia californica
ATAGATATGCTCTCGGACTCACAACCGCAAAGTAGTGGGACCAAATCCCACCCGGGGCCCAACATTTTGTCCGTGGGAAATGAACTTTGCCCACATCTCCCTCACTTCACCCAGGTGGGAACAGGTACCCGGCTATAGACAGCGAAAGATCTTGTCAGTTCGTTAGTGTTTGAACGCGTGCAAACTGCAGCTTGCCTTCTATGCTTCCCGGGAAGCCGAGAACATTTCTGGGTGTCTTAGAGTCATCTGGGGTAGCAAAAGTTGTAAAGCGTATAGAGAATGCCGTAGAGCGTGGATATGTGCTTTATAAAATATGCACTTATTATTATCATAACAGAAAGAGAATGCACAAGACAGGGGGATGTCAAGGTCAATGTACAACTGCTTCAGATGACACCAGGAGGAGATAATGAGTTGCTCTATCTCTAATCTGTTCAGGTCCTCTGCGTAAGTTTTCTATGATCTACCCCAGTCTCCTGTTCATCCTATTTCCCCACAGGCAGAAGGATGTTCAAGGCCTTTTTTCCGAGTCAAGTGTCCTTTTATTTCTTTCAGTGGCAAGAGTACAAACTAGCAACATTGTTCTGGAAAACTAATTGTGGGTACTGTCTCAGACAGGATTAAAACCCAAAATCTCTGGTTTCGTAAAACGTCCTCAGAAACGGATGAAATAAATAAATAGAAATGTTGGCGATGCATGCTCTGACGCAATTAATGCCATATAAGACATGGGGTATCTAGATTTTCTGTCAGCATCAACCCAGGCTGAAAAGGGCTCAACATTCCCGTAGAAAAAAATTTTTAATAAAAAAATAAAAATAAAAATAATCGAACTCCATTCGTCTGCTTACTAAGGCTAATCTACAATCCGATACACCAATGAAGAAGGTCTGGGAATAAAAGATAGAATAAGAGAGAACGAGAAGAAGAGAAGGAAGAGGAACAGATGCCAAACGACGAATCCTAGAAGAAGAAAAAAGAATCACAGGAGATTGGAGGACGCCCAGCGAGTGATACATTGTAGTAGTTGTTGTTGTTTCTGTTGTTGTTGTTTCTGTTGTTGTTGTTTCTGTGTTGCTGCTGTAGTCGTTGCCGTTGTTGCGAATATTATTGTTGTTAATATTTTGTTAATCCACTAGCCTTTGAGAATGTGTTATTATCCTTTGAGAATGTGTTACTAGCCTTTGAGAATGTGTGTGCTCTGTGTTCCAACGCTATCTTTAAAAAAACCCATCGAAGTCTTCGAAATGTGTTCTTTAGCTAAGATACAGTATGGGGTATTGTCAAGAGTAGAGATGGGAGGAAGAAATTGCCGCCGGAGATCCTGTCGTTTAGGACATTCAAAGATCAGATGCTGGACTGTTTTGTTGACGTGGTCACAAAGAAAGCACATTGATAGGTGAAGGACAAATCCGATAACAAGGAGAAAACTGCTTACAGACAAGTATATTGATAATAACGTACATGTGGATCCTTTCCTATCTGTCTACACAAACATACACGAAACACTTCATGAAATGTCTGAAGACAACAGGCTAAAAAGGTAATCAGTTCGGAGGAAAAAGTCAAATTCTATGCATGCTAATGACTCTCTTAAATACAACCTAATCATTCGTGTTCTATTTGTACAGGGAATCAAAGGTACAGTAAGTTTACATAGCGAAGACAATGCACATCATCATCATCATCACCACGGGCGAGAAGTAACCACAAGACTTTTGGCTTCGGCTTGTAACTTCCGCTTCTGTTTGCAACTTCCGATTTGCTTGGGCCATTGCTTACACTCTTCTGTCCGTAAAATACGAATAATAATAATATGCATACAGTGTTCTATAAACAAATTATGATAAATATAGAATCAGGGGGGAAATGCAAATGTCCGTAATGTCAAAAACTGAATCTGTTGTAGAAATTCCCGAGCAACTGTCTGCTTTGACGTACGTCGAAAACCGGGACATTTCACAGCAGCACGCGTCCAGAGCTGCTCCACTCGAGTGCAGCTGAAGTGTCGTAAGAAAAATCAGTCGGTGTCTGTGAAGCAAACGTTCTCCGAACAAGGCATTTTATGTAGGTGAGTGATGCGATTCTCACTCGGTCCTTTGTGTCGTGCTCCTTCGTGGGCGTAAGTCTAAGGCGACAGCTGTGGTTGCGGTGGAGAGGTTGTACATAATAGGGGAATAGAGCTTTCGTGGAAGTGGCGTCACTCACGTTAACGAACTGGGAGGGGTTAGGAAGAGGGGGTGGGGTGGGGGAGGGGTGTTCCTCCTCGTCGCCTTCTCACGTTTTTCTCACACTCTTTTAGTTCGCGTCAATCTATCAGTCGACATCTT